>NW_028175733.1:37443-77443 GCF_949987555.1 Borostomias antarcticus
TAGAGAGAGCAGCTGGTATTAAAGTGTGAGAGAGAGAGAGAGCAGCAGGTATTAAAGTGTGTGAGAGAGAGAGCAGCAGGTATTAAAGTGTGTGAGAGAGAGCAGCGGGTATTAAAGTGTGTGAGAGAGAGAGCAGCAGGTATTAAAGTGTGAGAGAGAGAGAGCAGCAGGTATTAAAGTGTGAGAGAGAGAGCAGCAGGTATTAAAGTGTGTGAGAGAGAGAGCAGCAGGTATTAAAGTGTGTGAGAGAGAGAGCAGCAGGTATTAAAGTGTGTGAGAGAGAGAGAGCAGCAGGTATTAAAGTGTGTGTGAGAGAGAGCAGCAGGTATTAAAGTGTGAGAGAGAGAGCAGCAGGTATTAAAGTGTGTGAGAGAGAGAGCAGCAGGTATTAAAGTGTGTGAGAGAGAGAGCAGCTGGTATTAAAGTGTGAGAGAGAGAGAGAGCAGCAGGTATTAAAGTGTGAGAGAGAGAGAGCAGCGGGTATTAAAGTGTGTGATAGAGAGAGCAGCAGGTATTAAAGTGTGTGATAGAGAGAGCAGCAGGTATTAAAGTGTGTGAGAGAGAGAGCAGCAGGTATTAAAGTGTGTGAGAGAGAGCAGCAGGTATTAAAGTGTGTGAGAGAGAGAGCAGCAGGTATTAAAGTGTGTGAGAGAGAGAGCAGCAGGTATTAAAGTGTGTGTGAGAGAGAGAGCAGCTGGTATTAAAGTGTGTGAGAGAGAGAGCAGCAGGTATTAAAGTGTGTGATAGAGAGAGCAGCAGGTATTAAAGTGTGAGAGAGAGAGCAGCAGGTATTAAAGTGTGTGAGAGAGAGAGCAGCAGGTATTAAAGTGTGTGATAGAGAGAGCAGCAGGTATTAAAGTGTGAGAGAGAGAGCAGCAGGTATTAAAGTGTGTGAGAGAGAGAGCAGCAGGTATTAAAGTGTGTGTGTGAGAGAGAGCAGCAGGTATTAAAGTGTGTGTGAGAGAGAGAGCAGCAGGTATGAAAGTGTGTGAGAGAGAGAGCAGCAGGTATTAAAGTGTGTGAGAGAGAGAGCAGCAGGTATTAAAGTGTGTGTGAGAGAGAGCAGCAGGTATTAAAGTGTGTGAGAGAGAGAGCAGCAGGTATTAAAGTGTGAGAGAGAGAGAGCAGCAGGTATGAAAGTGTGTGAGAGAGAGAGCAGCAGGTATTAAAGTGTGTGAGAGAGAGAGCAGCAGGTATTAAAGTGTGTGAGAGAGAGAGCAGCAGGTATTAAAGTGTGAGAGAGAGAGAGCAGCAGGTATTAAAGTGTGTGAGAGAGAGAGCAGCAGGTATTAAAGTGTGTGAGAGAGAGAGCAGCAGGTATTAAAGTGTGTGTAAGAGAGAGAGCAGCAGGTATTAAAGTGTGTGAGAGAGAGAGCAGCAGGTATTAAAGTGTGTGAGAGAGAGAGAGCAGCTGGTATTAAAGTGTGTGAGAGAGAGAGCAGCAGGTATTAAAGTGTGTGAGAGAGAGAGCAGCAGGTATTAAAGTGTGTGAGAGAGAGAGCAGCAGGTATTAAAGTGTGTGTGATAGAGAGAGCAGCAGGTATTAAAGTGTGTGTGAGAGAGAGAGCAGCAGGTATTAAAGTGTGTGAGAGAGAGAGCAGCAGGTATTAAAGTGTGTGAGAGAGAGCAGCAGGTATTAAAGTGTGTGTGAGAGAGAGCAGCAGGTATTAAAGTGTGTGTGATAGAGAGAGCAGCAGGTATTAAAGTGTGTGTGAGAGAGAGAGCAGCAGGTATTAAAGTGTGTGAGAGAGAGAGCAGCAGGTATTAAAGTGTGTGAGAGAGAGAGCAGCAGGTATTAAAGTGTGAGAGAGAGAGAGCAGCAGGTATGAAAGTGTGTGAGAGAGAGAGCAGCAGGTATTAAAGTGTGTGAGAGAGAGCAGCAGGTATTAAAGTGTGTGAGAGAGAGAGCAGCAGGTATTAAAGTGTGTGAGAGAGAGAGCAGCAGGTATTAAAGTGTGTGTGAGAGAGAGAGCAGCAGGTATTAAAGTGTGTGATAGAGAGAGCAGCAGGTATTAAAGTGTGAGAGAGAGAGCAGCAGGTATTAAAGTGTGTGAGAGAGAGAGCAGCAGGTATTAAAGTGTGTGTGTGAGAGAGAGCAGCAGGTATTAAAGTGTGTGTGAGAGAGAGAGCAGCAGGTATGAAAGTGTGTGAGAGAGAGAGCAGCAGGTATTAAAGTGTGTGAGAGAGAGAGCAGCAGGTATTAAAGTGTGTGTGAGAGAGAGAGCAGCAGGTATTAAAGTGTGTGTGAGAGAGAGAGCAGCAGGTATTAAAGTGTGTGTGAGAGAGAGAGAGCAGCAGGTATTAAAGTGTGTGTGAGAGAGAGCAGCAGGTATTAAAGTGTGTGTGAGAGAGAGCAGCAGGTATTAAAGTGTGTGAGAGAGAGAGCAGCAGGTATTAAAGTGTGAGAGAGAGAGAGCAACGGGTATTAAAGTGTGTGTGAGAGAGAGAGCAGCAGGTATTAAAGTGTGAGAGAGAGAGAGCAGCAGGTATTAAAGTGTGTGAGAGAGAGAGCAGCTGGTATTAAAGTGTGTGAGAGAGAGAGCAGCAGGTATTAAAGTGTGTGTGAGAGAGAGAGCAGCAGGTATTAAAGTGTGAGAGAGAGAGAGCAGCAGGTATTAAAGTGTGTGAGAGAGAGAGCAGCAGGTATTAAAGTGTGTGTGATAGAGAGAGCAGCTGGTATTAAAGTGTGTGAGAGAGAGAGCAGCAGGTATTAAAGTGTGAGAGAGAGAGCAGCAGGTATTAAAGTGTGTGAGAGAGAGAGCAGCAGGTATTAAAGTGTGTGAGAGAGAGCAGCGGGTATTAAAGTGTGTGAGAGAGAGAGCAGCAGGTATTAAAGTGTGAGAGAGAGAGAGCAGCAGGTATTAAAGTGTGAGAGAGAGAGCAGCAGGTATTAAAGTGTGTGAGAGAGAGAGCAGCAGGTATTAAAGTGTGTGAGAGAGAGAGAGCAGCAGGTATTAAAGTGTGTGTGAGAGAGAGCAGCTGGTATTAAAGTGTGAGAGAGAGAGCAGCAGGTATTAAAGTGTGTGAGAGAGAGAGAGCAGCAGGTATTAAAGTGTGAGAGAGAGAGAGCAGCAGGTATTAAAGTGTGTGAGAGAGAGAGAGCAGCAGGTATTAAAGTGTGTGAGAGAGAGAGAGCAGCAGGTATTAAAGTGTGTGAGAGAGAGAGCAGCAGGTATTAAAGTGTGTGAGAGAGAGAGAGCAGCAGGTATTAAAGTGTGTGAGAGAGAGAGAGCAGCAGGTATTAAAGTGTGTGTGAGAGAGAGCAGCAGGTATTAAAGTGTGTGAGAGAGAGAGAGCAGCAGGTATTAAAGTGTGTGAGAGAGAGAGCAGCAGGTATTAAAGTGTGTGAGAGAGAGAGAGCAGCAGGTATTAAAGTGTGTGAGAGAGAGAGCAGCAGGTATTAAAGTGTGTGAGAGAGAGAGCAGCAGGTATTAAAGTGTGTGTGAGAGAGAGAGCAGCAGGTATTAAAGTGTGTGATAGAGAGAGCAGCAGGTATTAAAGTGTGTGAGAGAGAGAGCAGCAGGTATTAAAGTGTGTGAGAGAGAGAGAGCAGCAGGTATTAAAGTGTGAGAGAGAGAGAGCAGCAGGTATTAAAGTGTGTGAGAGAGAGCAGCAGGTATTAAAGTGTGAGAGAGAGAGCAGCAGGTATTAAAGTGTGTGAGAGAGAGAGCAGCAGGTATTAAAGTGTGTGATAGAGAGAGCAGCAGGTATTAAAGTGTGTGATAGAGAGAGCAGCAGGTATTAAAGTGTGAGAGAGAGAGCAGCAGGTATTAAAGTGTGTGAGAGAGAGAGCAGCAGGTATTAAAGTGTGTGTGAGAGAGAGCAGCAGGTATTAAAGTGTGTGAGAGAGAGAGCAGCAGGTATTAAAGTGTGTGAGAGAGAGAGCAGCAGGTATTAAAGTGTGTGAGAGAGAGAGCAGCAGGTATTAAAGTGTGTGAGAGAGAGAGAGCAGCAGGTATTAAAGTGTGTGAGAGAGAGAGCAGCAGGTATTAAAGTGTGAGAGAGAGAGAGCAGCAGGTATTAAAGTGTGAGAGAGAGAGAGCAGCAGGTATTAAAGTGTGTGTGAGAGAGAGCAGCAGGTATTAAAGTGTGTGAGAGAGAGAGCAGCAGGTATTAAAGTGTGTGAGAGAGAGAGCAGCAGGTATTAAAGTGTGTGAGAGAGAGAGAGCAGCTGGTATTAAAGTGTGTGAGAGAGAGAGCAGCAGGTATTAAAGTGTGTGAGAGAGAGAGCAGCAGGTATTAAAGTGTGTGAGAGAGAGAGCAGCTGGTATTAAAGTGTGTGAGAGAGAGAGCAGCTGGTATTAAAGTGTGTGAGAGAGAGAGCAGCAGGTATTAAAGTGTGTGAGAGAGAGAGCAGCAGGTATTAAAGTGTGTGTGAGAGAGAGCAGCAGGTATTAAAGTGTGTGAGAGAGAGAGCAGCAGGTATTAAAGTGTGAGAGAGAGAGAGCAGCAGGTATTAAAGTGTGTGAGAGAGAGAGCAGCAGGTATTAAAGTGTGTGAGAGAGAGAGCAGCAGGTATTAAAGTGTGTGAGAGAGAGAGCAGCAGGTATTAAAGTGTGTGTGAGAGAGAGCAGCAGGTATTAAAGTGTGTGAGAGAGAGCAGCAGGTATTAAAGTGTGTGTAAGAGAGAGAGCAGCAGGTATTAAAGTGTGTGAGAGAGAGAGCAGCAGGTATTAAAGTGTGTGAGAGAGAGAGAGCAGCTGGTATTAAAGTGTGTGAGAGAGAGAGCAGCAGGTATTAAAGTGTGTGAGAGAGAGAGCAGCAGGTATTAAAGTGTGTGAGAGAGAGAGCAGCAGGTATTAAAGTGTGTGTGAGAGAGAGCAGCAGGTATTAAAGTGTGTGAGAGAGAGAGCAGCAGGTATTAAAGTGTGTGTGTGAGAGAGAGCAGCTGGTATTAAAGTGTGTGAGAGAGAGAGCAGCAGGTATTAAAGTGTGTGTGAGAGAGAGCAGCAGGTATTAAAGTGTGTGTGATAGAGAGAGCAGCAGGTATTAAAGTGTGTGTGAGAGAGAGAGCAGCAGGTATTAAAGTGTGAGAGAGAGAGAGCAGCAGGTATTAAAGTGTGTGAGAGAGAGAGCAGCAGGTATTAAAGTGTGTGAGAGAGAGAGAGCAGCAGGTATTAAAGTGTGTGAGAGAGAGAGCAGCAGGTATTAAAGTGTGTGTGAGAGAGAGCAGCAGGTATTAAAGTGTGTGAGAGAGAGAGCAGCAGGTATTAAAGTGTGTGAGAGAGAGAGAGCAGCAGGTATTAAAGTGTGTGTGAGAGAGAGCAGCAGGTATTAAAGTGTGTGTGAGAGAGAGCAGCAGGTATTAAAGTGTGTGAGAGAGAGAGAGCAGCAGGTATTAAAGTGTGTGTGAGAGAGAGCAGCAGGTATTAAAGTGTGTGAGAGAGAGAGAGCAGCAGGTATTAAAGTGTGTGAGAGAGAGAGCAGCAGGTATTAAAGTGTGTGAGAGAGAGAGCAGCAGGTATTAAAGTGTGTGAGAGAGAGAGAGCAGCAGGTATTAAAGTGTGTGAGAGAGAGAGCAGCAGGTATTAAAGTGTGTGAGAGAGAGAGCAGCAGGTATTAAAGTGTGTGAGAGAGAGAGCAGCAGGTATTAAAGTGTGTGAGAGAGAGAGCAGCAGGTATTAAAGTGTGTGAGAGAGAGAGCAGCAGGTATTAAAGTGTGTGTGAGAGAGAGAGCAGCAGGTATTAAAGTGTGTGTGAGAGAGAGAGCAGCAGGTATTAAAGTGTGTGTGAGAGAGAGAGCAGCAGGTATTAAAGTGTGTGAGAGAGAGAGAGCAGCAGGTATTAAAGTGTGTGAGAGAGAGAGCAGCAGGTATTAAAGTGTGTGTGAGAGAGAGCAGCATGCAAGGACAAGGGAACAATGATGTGAAGAGGAGAAGAGAGGGAGGGGAGGAAGAGAGGGAGGGGAGGAAGAGAGGGAGGGGAGGAAGAG
The DNA here is from genome assembly GCF_949987555.1 of Borostomias antarcticus. Taxonomy (NCBI): domain Eukaryota; kingdom Metazoa; phylum Chordata; class Actinopteri; order Stomiiformes; family Stomiidae; genus Borostomias; species Borostomias antarcticus. The sequence continues at coordinate 43,376 of NW_028175733.1, forward strand.
AGGGAGGGGAGGAAGAGAGGGAGGGGAGGAAGAGAGGGAGGGGAGAAGAGAGGGAGGGGAGAAGAGAGGGAGGGGAGGAAGAGAGGGAGGGGAGGAAGAGAGGGAGGGGAGGAAGAGAGGGAGGGGAGAAGAGAGGGAGGGGAGGAAGAGAGGGAGGGGAGAAGAGAGGGAGGGGAGAAGAGAGGGAGGGGAGGAAGAGAGGGAGGGGAGGAAGAGAGGGAGGGGAGAAGAGAGGGAGGGGAGGAAGAGAGGAAGGGGAGAAGAGAGGAAGGGGAGAAGAGAGGGAGGGGAGGAAGAGAGGGAGGGGAGGAAGAGAGGGAGGGGAGGGGAGGAAGAGAGGGAGGGGAGGAAGAGAGGGAGGGGAGGAAGAGAGGGAGGGGAGAAGAGAGGGAGGGGAGGAAGAGAGGGAGGGGAGGAAGAGAGGGAGGGGAGGAAGAGAGGGAGGGGAGGAAGAGAGGGAGGGGAGGAAGAGAGGGAGGGGAGGGGAGGAAGAGAGGGAGGGGAGGAAGAGAGGGAGGGGAGGAAGAGAGGGAGGGGAGAAGAGAGGGAGGGGAGGAAGAGAGGGAGGGGAGGAAGAGAGGGAGGGGAGGAAGAGAGGGAGGGGAGGAAGAGAGGGAGGGGAGGAAGAGAGGGAGGGGAGGAAGAGAGGGAGGGGAGGAAGAGAGGGAGAGGGAGGGGAGGAAGAGAGGGAGGGGAGGAAGAGAGGGAGGGGAGGAAGAGAGAGTTAAAATTATCTCCCTGAAGCAAATCCCTTAATCTGCTCAGTGTGTGATGGACTAACCAGCACTCAGGCCAGCAAGCAGGTAAGGAAACCTGCTCTGAAAATAAGTGCGCAACTGATTTGTAAAACTTGTGCAATGTTTCTATCTGTGCTCAATGTTTCTATCTGTGCTCAATGTTTCTATCTGTGCTCAATGTTTCTATCTGTGCTCACATGTTGGTTACGTTTAGTTAAATCTGTGTTACTTTCTTCCAGAATGCTTTAAGCCTTGGCTGAACCTGCTACCTGCTCGCCTGTATTCAGCCAATGGTGTTCAGGTATCGTCCACATGTCTTTGAAATGTCTCTGAAGTAACTGGATACTTTTCTGACTAACTTCTAAAGACTGCATCTAGACAAACACATTTAACATTCAAAGTATCTACTTAAGATAATGGGTATTAACTCTAAAGTTCATGGTCTTCTCTCTGAGTGCAGACGAGAGAGTCTGAGTAGTTATACTGCTGTGGTTGACATGATTTATACAGTTGTATTCAATGTCATTTGCTGGAAGAAAAGGAATTTGGGACTCCTTTTTGTAACTACATGAACATACAATTATAATAGTTGAAGATACTGGGCGCTGGTTGAAGAGAATGTGGAATAACAATCTGGAGTTGAAGAACTTAAAATGGGGTCATGATCAGAAAGATGATCCCAGGACGGATAGGGTTAGGGTTAGGGTTAGATGATCCCAGGACGGATAGGGTTAGGGTTAGGGTTAGATGATCCCAGGACGGATAGGGATAGGGTTAGGGTTAGATGATCCCAGGACGGATAGGGTTAGGGTTAGATGATCCCAGGACGGATAGGGTTAGGGTTAGGGTTAGATGATCCCAGGACGGATAGGGTTAGGGTTAGATGATCCCAGGACGGATAGGGTTAGGGTTAGGGTTAGATGATCCCAGGACGGATAGGGTTAGGGTTAGGGTTAGATGATCCCAGGACGGATAGGGTTAGGGTTAGGGTTAGATGATCCCAGGACGGATAGGGTTAGGGTTAGGGTTAGATGATCCCAGGACGGATAGGGTTAGGGTTAGGGTTAGATGATCCCAGGACGGATAGGGTTAGGGTTAGGGTTAGATGATCCCAGGACGGATAGGGTTAGGGTTAGATGATCCCAGGACGGATAGGGTTAGGGTTAGGGTTAGATGATCCCAGGACGGATAGGGTTAGGGTTAGGGTTAGATGATCCCAGGACGGATAGGGTTAGGGTTAGGGTTAGATGATCCCAGGACGGATAGGGTTAGGGTTAGGGTTAGATGATCCCAGGACGGATAGGGTTAGGGTTAGGGTTAGATGATCCCAGGACGGATAGGGTTAGGGTTAGGGTTAGATGATCCCAGGACGGATAGGGTTAGGGTTAGGGTTAGATGATCCCAGGACGGATAGGGTTAGGGTTAGGGTTAGATGATCCCAGGACGGATAGGGTTAGGGTTAGGGTTAGATGATCCCAGGACGGATAGGGTTAGGGTTAGGGTTAGATGATCCCAGGACGGATAGGGTTAGGGTTAGGGTTAGATGATCCCAGGACGGATAGGGTTAGGGTTAGGGTTAGATGATCCCAGGACGGATATTCTGAATGTTCTCAGTCTGCTTTTTCTCTTTCTGTCTATTGATTACCTATTTGTTCACCAGTACCACATACAGTATACTGTATATTAAGTTACAGAGGTGTGTGTGTGTGTGTGTGTGTGTGTGTGTGTGTGTGTGTGTGTGTGTGTGTGTGTGTGTATGTGTGTGTGTGTGTATGCATGAGTGTGTGTGTGTATGCGTGTGTTTGTATGCATGTGTGTGTGTGTGTGTGTGTGTGTGTGTGTGTGTGTGTGTGTGTGTGTGTGTGTGTGTGTATGTGCGTGTGTGTGCGTGTGTGTGTGTGCGTGTGTGTGTGTGTGTGTATGTGCGTGTGTGTGTGTGTGTGTGTATGTGTGTGTGTGTGTGTGTGTGTGTGTGTGTGTGATAGCACTCAGACCTGAGTCTATGTGACATACTGTAGCCTGGTCCATAGGTATTGTGCTTCACCTGGCCTGGCCTGTTCGGTTCTCTGCTATAGTAAGCACTGTTCGGTTCTCTGCTATAGTAAGCACTGTTCGGTTCTCTGCTATAGTAAGCACTGTTCGGTTCTCTGCTATAGTAAGCACCGTTCGGTTCTCTGCTATAGTAAGCACTGTTCGGTTCTCTGCTATAGTAAGCACTGTTCGGTTCTCTGCTATAGTAAGCACTGTTCGGTTCTCTGCTATAGTAAGCACTGTTCGGTTCTCTGCTATAGTAAGCACTGTTCGGTTCTCTGCTATAGTAAGCACTGTTCGGTTCTCTGCTATAGTAAGCACTGTTCGGTTCTCTGCTATAGTAAGCACTGTTCGGTTCTCTGCTATAGTAAGCACTGTTCGGTTCTCTGCTATAGTAAGCACTGTTCGGTTCTCTGCTATAGTAAGCACTGTTCGGTTCTCTGCTGTGTGTGTGTGTTTGTGTGTGTGTGTGTGTGTGTGTGTGTGTGTGTGTGTGTGTGTGTGTGTGTGTGTGTGTGTGTGGATTAAAAGATTGGTAGGTTTCCAGCAATCTTAAATAGCTTCGAGGATGTATCATTATGTTGCAGTGGGCGTATCTTACTGCTGCAGTCTGGAGCTTAAGAGTCCTGTAGCTCCCCAGGGTGCTGGAGGAGTCCAACACAGAATACCTCCCGTCAAGAAAACATGGCATGGTGATAGGGCTCACTAACAGACCATGGAGAGAGATGAAATCATTCATTTTATGACATTGGTTTGTCAGCAGCAGCCATACAGTGGGGCGGCTGTAGCTCAGTTGGTAGAGCGGGTCGTTCAATGATCGAAGGGTCAGTGGTTCGAATCCCAGCTCCGACTGTCCACATGTCGAAGTGTCCTTGAGCAAGACACCTAACCCCAAATTGCTCCCAATGAGCAGGTTAGCACCTTGCATGGCAGCTGCCGCCATTGGTGTGTGAATGGGTGAATGAGAGGCCATTGTAAAGCGCTTTGAGTGCCGCTAAGGTGGAAAAGCGCTATATAAGTGCAGTCCATTTACCATGTATAAGCAGGAATACTGTATGGACAAACATCATATACAAAAAATAGACAAAAAAGCATTCATTCAACATTAGAAGTCCAGGAAAACTATGATCAGGTAAAATCCCCAAATAAATACTGCACCATCCTCAAAGTACAACTACAGTGCTCAGTAGGCCTACATACAGCTCATAGCACAAGGCATACATGTTCTTAGGTGCTGCTCCATGTCGTTGACAGGCCCGCCTTGAGGTGAAGAGAGGATTTGTGTTTGGGCTGTGTTACCTCAGCCACTTTGGGGTATTCCTCTTTGGTTTGATGGTCGATGTTTCCAACATGGAAAGTCTGCAGTTTAATTCCCAGCTGCTACAATGGCACCCGATTTGTCTTCTTCTCTGTTGGGAGAAGGTTCAAAGGCCAAATATCTCAATCAATTCCACTTTGATCTGGTGGTAGATTTGATTTCCCTGTGCGAGATCAGCAATCCAGGTCTCACCTATAGGTTAAGCTGAACTAATAACTGAGTTGGAGATCACTATATTTCATAGCTGAAAGCTTTATTGCATTACTGCCACAAATACATATGCTTTTTGTATTCCCTTGATAGTTGACAGGCTTGAACACTGAAGCAGGCTGGAGGCACTTCAATACTATTCTTCACTCTAGCAAAATACTTTATCCTCACAGAATTTGAAATCAATCCCAAACAGCCCTATATTTAATTGAAAGGTTTTCAGCTTTTGTTTTCGACGTAAGGAAAGAAGTCGTTCTCATGAAACAGTCTCCCTGTTAGAGAGACTTGACGGCGCTACTCTGTCATTGTCATCCTCAGCAGAGCGCCTTGTCTGTCTCTTGATACCATCTGAGGCCAGTCTCACTGGGGAGACCTCAGTCATGTTCCACAGTCACACTGTGCCATTGAAGCCATGCTGGCGTCGCGTGCAGGAAGGCGTGATGAGGGATGTGATGGGGAGGAGACAGAAGCCTCTTAAGCACAAGGGCAGGGATACATCCTGTCTGGCAGGCAGGCAAGCTTGGGGATTGACCGGGACACCACCTCTCTGACGTGTGATAACAAAGATACCGTTGACTTTCTGAAGTTAGCTAGTGGCAGACCGAACCAGCCACCCTCAGCGGGTAATCCACCAATCCAATTAGTCTATCAACTTTGGGAGGGGAGGAGTCTCTTCACCAGCCTGTACCTCTAGTCTGAGGAGAGCTAATCTATGTGTTGTTTTGTTGAAAACTCGTATTCCACAGGCCCCAAAAGACTCCCAAAAGTCCCCAACATCCCTAAAATTTAATTTGGAATTTACATTCTAATAAACATTATGATAATTAATTAAATCAACAATTAATATAGTGACTATACATTGGCTGTTGAAAGTATTGCTGACTGCAGAAAAAAGTGCTACGAAGAACCATAGGGGTCCTTGTTGTTCCTTAAGGAGAACCCTCTGAAAAACCCTTCAGAACCCTTTATTGTTCCAGGTAGGTCCATTTCCTTAAAATTTATCATTAGAACCATTTCACCAGTAATACAAGGATTAAAGGGATTTTGAGGGTTTTCCCAGTGTCAACCTAAGAACCCTATTCTCTAAAAGTGCAGCTTCATATACACTCTAAAAGCACTAACTAACTATTGGTGCTATATAGCATTCTTTTTTCACAGATGCTGCTGAGTACCATGTCTGATCACTCTACCGTGTTGAAGAGAATAGCCAGCGAGCCTTGGGGTTCATTAATAGATTAGTCTAACGTTCTCATTCCCACTCAACATCTGGTGCACACACACACACACACACACACACACACACACACACACACACACACACACACACACACACAGAGGGGCCTCTCATTAAACTCCTCATTAAAACATGCTTAAGCACATCATTAGCTAAAGCTGTTGGGCCAAGTACATTTGGGGCTTTAAAGGTACCCAATGTAGTTTTTGACCACTAGTTTGCGCTCTAGAGCAAATTTGAGAAGGTGGTCCCCGAAAATCGCGTACTACGTCATTGCGTCAATACACGGAGCACATAATAGTGACGTTTCACACATCTTTGTTGTTTCCAAAACATTAGCTAAATATCATTTTGCGAAGAAATTACAAGGTAGGAAAGACATTCAAGTGATTCAACATGTTTATTAGACTACAAGGAACCATATAATCGAGGAATTTCGAAAATAAACAAATAACTGATTGTTTTGATTCACGTTTCGTTGGGTACCTTTAAGATGCCAGCGTAACTCCGGTGGTGTGGTGTCTCTTTAAGATGCCAGCATAGCCCCAGTGGTGTGGTGTCTCTTTAAGATGCCAGCGTAGCCCCAGTGGTGTGGTGCCTCTTTAAGATGCTAGCATAGCCCCAGTGGTGTGGTGTCTCTTTAAGATGCCACTGAGCCCCAGTGGTGTGGTGTCTCTTTAAGATGCCAGCGTAGCCCCAGTGGTGTGGTGTCTCTTTCACAGGGGTTCCGTTAGGGCACGGGGAGCCTCCCCAGCCAAAGGTTTGGGTCAGAGGAGTCCAGCCCTTTGCCTGTAATGGCACGGCTCCAATGCAGCCCTCATCTATCAGTTGTCGACATTCTACCGTCAGCAATCAAGAAATAAACCTCTGCGATTCTCTAACTTTGTTGCTGGCATCGAGCGTGATGCAACGGCTACAGTGGCGCCGCTGTGATTAATTACATTGGATTCGTTCCCTCAGCGTCCGGTGGCTGATGGTTCACACTGGTTCCCTCAGTGTCCGGTGGCTGATGGTTGACTCTGATGCTGACGGCTGCAGTGGAGCCAAAAAGTTACTGCAACCTGGTCCAGTCCCTCTGACTCAATCTGCTAAATGACTGTGGAAATGGTGTTCCCCTCTGATGACATTAGAGTCATCCATCCATCCCTCCCTCCATCCATCCATCCATCTATCCATCCATCCATCCATCCATCCATCCATCCATCCATCCATCCATCCATCCATCCATCCATCCATCCATCCCTCCCTCCCTCCCTCCCTCCCTCCCTCCCTCCCTCCATCCATCCATCCATCCATCCATCCATCCATCCATCCATCCATCCATCCATCCATCCATCCCTCCCTCCTGATGGTTTCCTTGGGTTAGTCTGTTGCTCAGTACATTGAGGACTGTCTGTCCCTTCTGTCCAATAATGGACTGCCTGCTTTCTCTATGTCTCTGTCTCTCTGTCTGCCTGCCTGTCTGTCTGCCTGCCTGTCTCTCTGTCTGCCTGCCTGTCTCTCTGTCTGTCTCTCTGTCTGCCTGCCTGCCTGTCTCTCTGTCTGTCTGCCTGCCTGTCTGTCTGCCTGCCTGTCTGTCTGTCTGCCTGCCTGTCTGTCTGCCTGCCTGTCTGTCTGCCTGCCTGTCTGTCTGCATGTGTATCCTGGTGCCGGGTGGCTGCTAATCTCCCCCCCGCGGCCATTTCATGGCTTAGGGAAACTCAATAGCCCAGACTCATTGACTCATTGACTCAATAACTGAAGTTGAGTTGCTTATGTATAAAGAAATAGCTTCCCCACTGCGTTCCCCCTGTCCCTCTGTGCTCATCAGCTGTATCTATGCATTTCTGGCGACCTGAAAGAGGTGAGATGGTAATAAGGTCTATTGCCCAAGGTTGAGCACCATTGTACAAGCTTTAAAAACAATGTTGTTTTTTTCGGCCACTGGCATTGTTGATAATGGCTAAAATGCAGCCCCGGCGCCAGCTGCACCCAGAACACACGGACCCGCCCTGCCGTCATGCTCCCCCCAAGTGATGGATTTAGGTTTCCATTGGTTCATTTGTAATTTTTCACCACAGCTGTGTGTCGTTGCTTTAACGACGTGACATGAGGCCCCTTCTGGCCCCTAGAGTCCGCCTCGCTCAGCTGTTCCAGAATCTCTCTCTTGTGTTGTCTCTGCTTATCCAAGGTCGGCATGAGTACCTTGGGAGCTCCTGGGAGGGTTGGGATAACAGGATTAATCAGCCTGAGGAGGCCGGCGGGGATCTGAGCTGGCGGGAGGGGAGTCGGCAGACGCCAGAACACCGTTCCCCACCACCACACAGACGCCAGAACACCGTTCCCCACCACCACACAGACGCCAGAACACCGTTCCCCACCACCACACAGACGCCAGAACAACGTTCCCCACCACCACACAGCGCCGAGGAGGAGGACAGGGACAGAGCAGCAGTCTGGCCTCGCCTGGCATGGACACAAGGGGCCCGACGTGATCAAGGGGCTCAAGGATGGATGACTAATGTAGTTGGCAGTGGTCAGCGTGCCCTGTGCGTGTTTTGGAATACTGGCTTGGGCATTCTCTGAGGAATCTACGCAGTCTGGGAGAAAGAGGGGGGGGTTGGTGTTTTAAGTTCTTGACATGCGTCACATCGGCCTCCAAACTGTTGCAAATGACCTCCGCTCGCAGCGCACATCCCAGAGGAACTCAGGAGGACTTTCCCTCGAGACGAGTGACGCTAGACAGCAGCGAGAGATGGCAAGATCTGTCTGTCAGTCCCAGGTGTCCCTGTCCTCAGGATCCTCTGGGATCCTACCGGGGTTCTTCCTCCCTTCCTTCCCCCTCCTCTCCGTTCTCCTCTACGTTCTTGTCTCCTGCTCTACGGTGGCCGGCAGTCTTCCCAGCCCAGAGTACGACTACGGCATCAGCCCCAAATTCGTCTGCACCCCGATACCGCCGGAAGCGGACCCTAGTTGTTTCACGCCAGGCGGGCCCAGCGGTAATGGGCACGGTAACGGACACAGCGGCGGGCACCAAGGTCCCGTGCTGGCGGCTCCTGCGGCTCCTGATGGCGGTAGCCGGAGGGGGGTGATGTCAGACGAGGCCAAATCCACCATCTTGTACCTCCGGGAGAGCTTAGTGCGCCAGAAGGAGACCATCTTGGACCAGAGGGAGACCATCAGGGAGCTGACCGCCAAGCTCACCCTCTGCGAGGGCTTCGGCCGTGGTCACCATGACGACCACGATGACCACCACGGGCCGTCGTCGTCATCTCGCCATGGCTCGCGCCACCCGAGCTCACCGCACCACTCCTATCACGACAACGACCACCATACGGACTCCCACTACCCCCACAGTGGCCACTGGCCGGACCCCCACCACCGGGGTCAGGGGTCTTACAGCGGGAGCAAACATTTGGGGTTTTCAGCCGAGCAGACTGGAAAGACACTGCAGACCCTGAAGGAGAGACTGGAGAACTTGCAGGTGAGTGGAAATAGAGCAGAGTATCTCTCTCTCTCTCTCCCTCTCTCTCTCTGTCTCCCGCTCTTTCTCTCTCTCTTTCTCTCTCTCTGAAAAAATATATAAAGGGTTTCATGCCTAGAATGCGCACATTGAGGACACTATCTGTGGTGTGGGTGTGTCTCATCCTAGCCTAGCGATTGAGTCAACACCGGCAGACTGACCTCACCTCTTCTCAGCTCAGAAAGCGCTGGGATATTCAGCTTATTGGTTGCTCTGGGTCAATTGAAATCTTCCTGTGCGTCAAAGTCCTGGAGGCTTTGTCTTGGACAGACCCCAGTCCCTCCCCCTGTCTCCCTCTCTCTCTCTCTCTCTCTCTCTCTCCCTCTCTCTCTATCAGTCTGTTCCGGTCTGCCTCTGCTTCCATCTCACACCAACAGGATCTTAGTGGCCTCCAGCCCAAACCCCTGCTACATTTCCAGGAAGGGCCTAAGTTTATTAAGTAGTTAGTTTATTAACTAGTTAGCTCTGACCTTTAGACTGAGCACCTGGAAATAGAAGAGGCATTGAGAGGGTCTTTGCACATCAACCTGCGTGACTAAGACCATAGACACTGGCCAGCCAGACCTTAACAGTGCATCTGCTGTCTTCTGGGCCTGTATGGCTTCTAGTACAATGCATGCTTATTGAGGCAGTGTTTACAAAAGTATTCACATATTCAAACAAATGTCATTTTCTTCTATTTGACCATTGTAGAAACATGGGGGTCTAACTGGTTACCCAATTACATCACTTCTAAGTAATTCAGAGTACACATTTGGAAAACTGAAACAAAAGGGAAATGAAAGTGGTATATAATTTTAATTACATACTGTATATGTATACACATTACAGGAACAAACAGGAAAACACAATCAAACAGGAAAAAAATAAAAATCAAACAGGAATCAAACAGGAAAAAATAATCGCCTTGATGTATATATTTATTTATGTATTTATTTATGTATTTATTTACTTTCAGTGGCTATTGTACAAGTTAGAGTTAGACAAGTTAGACATAGAATGTGTTGCCAAGAATCCTTTCACTCTCATCAAGGTGTTTGACAAATACAGCAAAGCTGAGATGTTCCCTCCGTCACTGGAGCAAACCTGGAGGATATTCGTGCCATTGGCTGCCAGTCCAGCGCAATAGGGTGCCAGCCAGCTGCACAGCCAATATTAGCTTCATCCCTCTTAGTGAGCTATTCATCAGGGCGTTTCTCTCGCAAAGACAGATTTGCTGCATAGAGACAAGGAGGGAGAGGTCAATGTAGAACGTCATGATGTCCATCCACAGCATGACGAGGCCCAGTCCTCCAACCCTCTAACCCTAACCCTAACCCATCCACAGCGTGACGAGGCCCAGTCCTCCAACCCTCTAACCCTAACCCTAACCCTAACCCTAACCCTAACCCATCCACAGCGTGACGAGCCCCGTCCTCCAACCCTCTCCTGCCATGGTGGTGAGGAGGGAGGTGGCACACTATGGGCAGAGGGAAGGAAGTGTGTGTGGGGGCAGAAGTAGAACGTTAGAACCCTCTTGTTACCCTCTTGTCTAGAGGTGAGAGCATGACTATCTGCCTCTCTCTCTCTCTCTCTCTCTCTCTCTCTTTCTCCAGGCCAGGAACTCGTCTAGCTCCTACTCCAGCTCCCTCAGGGACCTCCTCCAGAGGAAGATCAATGCTCTGGAGGAGCAGCTGCGCTATTACCATGGGGGGAACCATGGCCCGGGTCACCATGACGATCATCATGACGATCACCACGATGACCACCACGACGACGACCACCACGACGATCACCATGACAATCATCATGACGACCATCACGACGATCACCACGATGACCACCATGATGACCACCCTGACGACCACCATGATAATCATCATGACGACCACCACGACGATCACCACGACGACCACCATGATGACCACCATGATGACCATCATGACAACCATCATGGCAATCGTCACTATGACCGCCACTATGACCATCACAATAGTCACCATGATGACTATTACTATGACCGCCACTACAACCGGCATTATGACCGTAGTCACGGCCGTCATGATGATCACCATGGCCCTGGTCACCATGAAAACCATCATGACGACCACCACGGCAACGACCACCATGACGATCATCACAACGACAGTAATCCCGGCCATGACGCAGGCCATCATCCCAGACCTCCTGTCCTGCCCCGAGGTCCTGCCCGCGGGGGTGGAGGGCACACCAAGCTGGACACAGTCCTCAACCAACTGCACCACAGGAACACTGACCCTGGTAGGGCATCTTCTGGAATAGAACCTCCTATCTGCCCTGTTGGGCAACTCTACAGTAGCCTGGCACTAGTGACACAGAATCAGACATTGTGGTCAATCATTACGCATTGTCAGAAGATGTAGGCCTTGACATCCTATAGAGATATAATATATAATCCAGAATTTACATTCCGTTGTTGTTTGTTATCCAGGGGCCCATAAGAAACCCAAGAGCCCCGACGCCTTCCAGATCCACTTCCCCATGAGGACCGACTACATGTACGGCCGGGTGAGGAGGAGCCTGCTCTTCGAGATCTTCGCTCTGACCATCTGTCTGTGGCTGAAGCAGGGGTCCGGGCCTGGGCTGGGGACCCCCTTCTCCTACTCGGTTCCTGGTCAGGCCAACGAACTGGTGCTGATCGAATGGGGCAACAACCCCATGGAACTGCTAGTCAATGACAAGGTAAAGGCTAAAGGAGAGTTGTTGTTGGTTTTGGTGTATGAGGGTTAAACTTAATTGTTTCTTTCTTGTTTTACCCAGAGGTACCCTGTAGTGCAAAATCCCATTCTGGTGAAGTAGTGTTGCCTGAGACATGAGGGCTCAAGGGTTTGCACCATGAGGACCACTTCTAAATATGGGAATCTGCAAAATGTGTTCTTTTTCCAATTAATATGTTTTTATTAGCATGATACAAACAAATGTGTGTTGCCAAAGTACTGCCATGAACAATATAGGAATACAAAAGATCAATATAAATGACATTAATGCAGGAAACATCAGTGAACAGTTACAATAATAGGTATAATATGGCATATTCCATATTTAACTAACTAAAGGTATTTTTGATTTTCTATCAGTAGCTTGTTGACGATACATACAGGAAACTAAAGGCCTGTGAGAATAGTCCCACATTCCACTGCAGGTGGCTGTCCCCAGCCCTCGTCCAATCAGGAGGGGGAGTGGGACTTATCTCCCGTCCCTGACGTGCTGAGCAGGTGACACCCGGCCCTCACCCTGTCTTTGTCTCTGCGGCACGGTCGCCTCTCATCTTCTCCTCTCCTTCTCGCCGCTCATCCCCACTAATGCTATGAGACCAGAGAGGGCAGGGCCAAGCGGCTTAGAGGCTGAGAGAGGCAGCATGGTTAGGGAGGGACACTGGAGCTTGGGGATGGGGATTGGGACTGAGACTAGGATTGGGGCCGCAGGGCTGGAGCTGGGGTTGGGGCTAGAATTGGGACTGGGATTGGGACTGTGATTGGGACTGGGGCTGGGGCTGAGACTGGGGATGGGACTGGGACTAGGATTGGGACTAGGATTGGGATTAGAGGCAGGAGGACCATTCCCTAGTAAACCTGGACACCACTGATTAACAATAAATAAGAATAAAATAAAATAAGATAATATATGCGAAACAAAAACGGGAGTGTGGGTCTGGGTGGGTGGGGGTCCGTGCCTATACAGTAACTCAGCCGAATGGGTCCGATCTGCTCATGGGTAGGCTCGTTTCGACAGCGCGGCCGTGCCTAGGATGTCGTAGGAGGAGGCCACACATTGGAGGGGCTGCCCCGGAAGTGGGCATATAAACAAAGGCGAGGTTTCACTTTTTTTAATGTTTGGGACATCAAATTTCAAGATGAAAAAAGATCATTTAGGTGGTTTTCTCTGTTGTTAAATAAAGTGGCGGGTCATTTTGACCCTTAAGACAATGGATTAGTATATAACCACTAATGATGTTTATGAATCAATAATTCTCTTAATCATTAATGACATTATTTGGCCTCTATGGAAGACGTGTTGTCAAAAACAACCTCATGCCCTGCTATGTGACACTGATCACTGAATAAACCAATTAACCAATCAACCAATCAATTAACAATTGTCTTGAATAGGATTACTCCTGGCGATGGCCGCTGGAAGCTGTTGGTATTTCTTGAGACACATCATTTATTCTACCTCATCACACTGTGCTTAAAGCCTCGGATACACTAGAAGACTCACAATCTTAACAGATTATGAAATGACGGAGTATACACTAGACGACTAGGAGTATACACTAGACGACTGGGAGTATACACTAGACGACTGGCTTCTGAGAGTATACACTAGACAACTGGTGATTTTTGTATGACAACTGAAAAACTGGGTATCACACATTTAACGACAGTTTACACTACACGATTGCCTCAAGAATCTGGTCAAAAATATCAAACATGTTTGATATGCTCCGACTCGCATCGGGAGAAGTCTGTTCTCATCATACACTTGCCGATTTAAATCTGTACACCTCATACACTTACAGATTTCTGTGCCAAATTGCCACTCCAACTACCCCCAACTAGTGCAGACTGCTGCTGACAAGGACAGACTCGGCAGGATTGTGAATCGTGTATAAAATCGGACATAATATCTTGTAGTGTATCCTCAGCTTAAGTCTCCTAATCAACTGATCTGCACAACTGATTAATGAGGCCAATCAGTCTAATTGGTTAACGAGGCATCCTCTCTTTCTATGTGCAGGCTGTGACACTCCCCATCTCCCTGACAAGTGGGAAGTGGCACCACCTGTGTGTGACCTGGTCGACCAGGGACGGCCAGTGGGAGGCCTACCAGGACGGCGTGAAGAGGGGGTCGGGGGCCAACCTCTCTGCCTGGCACCCCATCAAACCTGGGGGGGTCTTCATCATCGGGCAGGAGCAGGTAGGAAAGAATACACAGAGGTGTGGAGTCTGTTCTATTCTGCTCTATTCTACTCTAAGTTTGAAACCAAAGTTGCCTCTATTTCTATCTACACCAAATTGAGAGAAGGCAGAATCGGGAGAGCATTCACTCTGAGCATAAAACTGCCTTCATTCTGTCAGTTATTTCTGTAATAGCATAATCCTATGACCACCTCTTGTGTAAAACCTCCTCAGACAGACCTTGTTCCCCTCACTTGGTCAACAGGACACCCTGGGCGGCCGCTTCGACGCCACTCAGTCCTTCGTGGGCGAAATGTCCGACCTCCAGTTCTGGTCGCGGGTCCTAACGGCCAATCAGATCTACAGCCAGGCCAGCTGTGGAGGACACCTGAGTGGCGATGTCATCACCTGGACAGAGGCGTTGGTAGAGCTCCACGGAGGGGTCACCAAGTATCCCTTTGACCCCTGTCACTGAGAACTAGGCCCTGTCAGGATGATGAACCTCTCTAATCTACCACTAAGGAACCCCACATCCGCCTGGGACCCCTGCTGTCTACCAGCTGACTGACTTGGCCAATCAGGGCTCTCTTTATCCAACGGGCCAATCAGGGCTCTCTTTATCCAACGGGCCAATCAGGGCTCTCTTTATCCAACGGGCCAATCAGGGCTCTCTTTATCCAACGGGCCAATCAGGGCTCTCCTTATCCAACGTCACAGTGGCATCGGCAGGCCCTTAGCAACACAAGTGTGGAGTCATTTTTTCACTTTATTGCTATTCCTTTTCTTTCCTCTCCTCTGCCTTCTCCTCCCTCTCTCCATCCCTCCATCCATCCCTCCCCCCTTCCTTCCCTCTCTTGCTCTCTGGCTCAGCCGAGGGGGACCTGAGAGGGTCCTAACCCTGACCCTAACCCTGACCCTAACCCTGACCCTAACCCTGACCCTAACCCTGACCCTCTCTGGCTCAGCCGAGGGGGACCTGAGAGGGTCCTAACCCTGACCCTAACCCTGACCCTAACCCTGACCCTAACCCTGACCCTAACCCTGACCCTGTCTGGCTCAGCCGAGGGGGGCCTGAGAGGGTCCTAACCCTGACCCTAACCCTGACCCTGTCTGGCTCAGCCGAGGGGGACCTGAGAGGGTCCTAACCCTGACCCTAACCCTGACCCTAACCCTGACCCTGTCCGGCTCAGCCGAGGGGGACCTGAGAGGGTCCTAACCCTGACCCTAACCCTGACCCTGACCCTGACCCTGACCCTGTCTGGCTCAGCCGAGGGGGACCTGAGAGGGTCCTAACCCTGACCCTAACCCTGACCCTGTCTGGCTCAGCCGAGGGGGGCCTGAGAGGGTCCTAACCCTGACCCTGTCCTAACCCTGACCCTGTCCTAACCCTGACCCTGTCCTAACCCTGACCCTGAGAGGGTCCTAACCCTGACCCTAACCCTGACCCTGAGAGGGTCCTAACCCTGACCCTGTCCTAACCCTGACCCTGAGAGGGTCCTAACCCTGACCCTGTCCGGGCGAAGGCTGGTTTAACATCATTATCATGACTACTGCTGCTAGAGGCAGGTAATAAGATTCTCCATCTCAAAGTGAGTCCCTTCATACTACAGCATTGCTGAGGCCCTTCGCTAGTGTCCCCTAGCATTATACATGACCTAGTGTTGTCCCCTAGCATTATACATGACCGTTGAGGCCCTTCGCTAGTGTTGTCCCCTAGCATTATACATGACCGTTGAGACCCTTCGCTAGTGTTGTCCCCTAGCATTATACATGACCGTTGAGACCCTTCGCTAGTGTTGTCCCCTAGCATTATACATGACCGTTGAGACCCTTCGCTAGTGTTGTCCCCTAGCATTATACATGACCGTTGGCTTCTAGGTGAAGACTAAAGTACAGTTCATAAAACAGTCTTGAAACTGAGCTGTACTATGCCGACTGCAAAAGCAGACTTTGTGAATGTTTTGATGATTGAATGTGAGGGACACTATGAAATTATTTGTTTTTTGTACACGAGGATGAGGAACTGCATGTAGGACTTGTCTTTAGGGCTCCAAGCTCCAGGTTTCTATTCAGAGGAACTAGCACTGCTCTACTTTCTCACAGAGATTTTAGAGGCCTATTTTATACTTCTGGTGTCCAATGTGACATTTTCCACTGGAGGTTTCATAAGATGTTCTACTGTATACTTGCTCCGATTTTTGGATGGACAGTTTGCTAAAAACATATAATTTTTGTATGTGTACATACATTCATATAAAAAAGATTAATTTTAGGAAGGTCCCAGTGAAACTGCAGGCCTCTTCTGGATGGCTGAAGACATGCTGTGGCCCTCCTCTTCTGGATGGCTGAAGACATGCTGTGGCCCTCCTCTTCTGGATGGCTGAAGACATGCTGTGGCCCTCAGTTCAAATACAGGTTAAGTAGCTGTCAAGAGGTCTGCGCTGTTACTGACATCTCCATGGCAACTGGTGGCTTACAGTGGGGATTTAGCCGACAAGCTCTGATCCAGCCTATTCCTGTGCTGTCAGCCTGTTGCTATAGCAGCTGCCAAACGCATGGGCCTCTCTGTTCAACACCTTCACACACATGCAATATAGTGCGTATTGCATGTGTGTGTGTGTGTGTGTGTGTGTGTGTGTGTGTGTGTGTGTGTGTGTGTGTGTGTGTGTGTGTGTGTGTGTGTGTGTGCGTGTGTGTGTGTGTGAACTGCTTGGACAGACATACATAAACACACATGCTACTTTTTCATTTTGTTAGATTTGATGCATTTTTGTACACATAAAAAGGCTACTAAGCACAAACAATTGCATTGAATATCTACTACTTATTTTTAAGAGTGTAAATAACAACTGTCATTGTTATTGATGTAGTTCATAAAATATACAACAGTGTGTAGCCTACACATCTTTTCTTTCTCTGACCTCCCCCCTGTAATAATCTGTTTATATTCCACAACAGCTAGTTCAGTAATAATCTGTTTTTGCCATTGCATTTAATCTAAGGGATATACCATGCACAGTTTTAGTCAAGTGAATTGTTTGATGAGACTTGAGTATGATGAGCACTGTACAACCCCATGCTCTGGCTCTCTTCCTCTGATAGTGGGCCAAATGAATACTGGATGACTTTTCACAAACATTATGTTAATAAGTTAATTATCTTTCTTTTCTCTCTGTTCAGTAACAACAGTGTTTGTCTGGTGAAGAGTCCCTTCCTTTCCTGTGTTTTTAAGCCAAACTTGCAAACTGAATTATAAAACTTGAAAGAGTAAGAAATGCACAAAAGTATGTAAAATATTTGTAAAAAAGTCAAGATTTTGAATAAAATGACTGCATATTTAATGAACGTGAAATGATGTGTTCACTAATCAACTAATTAGTGTTTGACCGAATGTAGGCTTACTGTACATCTTGTCATTGCCATTCAATAAGGCCATATGGTAAGCTAGTAGGCCTACAGTAGGTTGTGATGAAACCGTGAATACACAACTACTGCACATGTTTCATAGAGATATCTCTTCATAGTATATTATGCCCTATATCTCTATTGTACCCAGCAGTAGTCAGCTCTGTACTGCAGGTCTGAGTAGTAGACTGCCTCAGGTTCATTGCAACAGCAAACCTCAGGTCTAAAGCTCCATCGTCCTGCTGGGACCTGGAGCAGCAAACCTCAGGTCCAAAGCTCCATCGTCCTGCTGGGACCTGGAGCAGCAAACCTCAGGTCTAAAGCTCCATCGTCCTGCTGGGACCTGGAGCAGCAAACCTCAGGTCTAAAGCTCCATCGTCCTGCTGGGACCTGGAGCAGGAAACCTCAGGTCCAAAGCTCCATCGTCCTGCTAGGACCTGGAGCAGCAAACCTCAGGTCTAAAGCTCCATCGTCCTGCTGGGACCTGGAGCAGCAAACCTCAGGTCCAAAGCTCCATCGTCCTGCTGGGACCTGGAGCAGATAAGGAAGCAGAAGATGGAGGCCTAACTGCCTGTTTGAAGCAGTGAGATCCTGTTGCCTCAGGTTGCTGTCAGTCTGGACGCACAGTGCCACACGACACTTGCCGACCCCGTTTAAAAGCATGCGGTAAGATTAGCTCCACCTGTTGGCTAGGAGACAACACGGATAATGGATGATGATGAGGATCAGGGGAGTGTTTTGGAAACGTGAAGTCGAATGGGCGGGAGAGGTCAGAGGTTAAAAAGTGAAGTGCTTACCTGAGGGTATGTGAGCTCGGGTCTTCGAAGCAGGTCCTCTGGGGCCATGCTGCCTGCAGACACGTATCCTGGTTGTTTGTTTTATTGAAACTGTAAAGAGATAGAAAGTGTGATCGCTGTGCATGTTATTGTGACAGTTTGTATTGAGGATAGACATGTTTTGTATTGAGGATAGACATGTTGTTTTGTATTGAGGATAGACATGTTGTTTTGTATTGAGGATAGACATGTTGTTTTGTATTGAGGATAGACATGTTGTTTTGTATTGAGGATAGACATGTGCATCTATCAGGAGTTAAAGGCCTTGCAGTAGGATCGGTCATTAGTCACTCATCTACCTGGTGTTGCCCCAGGGGGTAAGAGCAAGTCATGCCCAGAGAGGTGAGGGTCCTCTGGGGTGAGACGTCAACTTTTCTAGCCTATTATAACCTCCTTGGGGCCAGACATCTAAGGACATTACTGCTGCAGTTCCACAAGGGGGCAGGCTTATCATGAGGATTGAGGAGAATCAGGTATGACACTAGTATAATACATCCATGGTATGACAGGACAACCTTAAAAAGCCCCTGATATGAAATCATGCAACTGGTATTTTTCTGAATATTATATTTGGATTCCAAACATTTACATACACTGTCTTCTTCACCTCACTGAGACCAGACCTTCTTCAGGTGAACTTTTCTTCAGAAGAAAGTCTGTGTACCGAAACGCTGTCCCGTTAAAGTGTTTGAGTGCAAGTGAAGAAGACTGTGTAGGAGCTTACTGTTGGCCCATGGCCATCTCCGACGCACCTGTTGATTTACAAGTGTGCAAAAGGTTTGCTCCTTGCATTCCAAACATTTACCTGGCCAAACCATCTCCAATAAAATGGCAAATACAACCTAAGTTGCACTATGTACCTGATGATTACTTTAAGAGACAGTTTTCTTGGAAATAGATAAGATCTTTGAGGTCTATATCTATGATCTAAAATCCATGCAGCGTTATACAATACATTTGACCCCTCTCTCTGTTAATAATAGATTGAAGAGCTCAATGAAATATGGAGCCAGGCCAACATCTATTTGAAGCCCACAGTCTGACTACTGCACTTTTCTATGATCTCTTGTGAATAAGAGCCAAGACCCAGAGCCTGGGAGCAGCCCGAGCAACAGCAGTCCAGGCGGGGCGGGGCATGAGGGAGGAGTGGGGGCTCACGGGGCATTTAAGGACAGAGGGCACCTAGAAGGCCAAATGCCAACATGATATCTGTGTTTGTTTAAAGGACAATGTTAAATGCAGTCTATCACCGGTAATACAACTAACAAGAACGTGGACTAAATCATTCTTGGACAACAGAAAGTAATGAACATAAAAATCAAACAAAGTACAGTTACTCTTAGCTACCAATAGCCTATAACCAGAGATTACATGATAATAGTATGAAGAAGCTATCAAAATCCCTACTGAAGCCATAGCTAGCAACATAGAGCTAATGCTAATATAGCTAGCATGGATGTATTAATAGAACTGGATAGGGTCACTCCATCCACTGACTGCTCGAAGCCGTGAAGCCCTATAGGACCGCGCCAGATGTGAAATGCAAACGCGGTTCGTTCAGAGGCGCCAATGATGCGTTTTTTTCAAAGATGGCGCGGTCCTATAGGGCTTCACTTTAGATTTTGAATCCTGGGGGCCTGATAGCTAGCAACATAGGGCTAACACTAATCTACCGGGCATTTCTAAGCAATGATAAAACATTGTGGTAGAATCTCAGCATTAAGGGATTGAACCAGTACACTATCATCACCTTGTTCAAATATAATTATCCCTCACACTGTTATCCATCTCTAACCCTAGCCCTATATATAAAAGACTTACAACTAAAGAGCTGCAACACAGTAGCTGGCGGCTAGGCTAGCGTTACGTTAGCTAGTTAACATTAACGCTAGCTAGCTAGTTAGCTAACCTAAATGTGTCAGCTAGTCAAGATAGCTGCCGTCACGTGAAGTAGCGTTAACATTTGAGTAGCAAATATTCCCCCAATACACTGGACATTTAAAAAAAAACATGTTTTATGTGATGTTTGTATACAGGTTTACATTTTGAACCAGAATTTACCTGACCTGTCCGGGGCGTCATGTTGAGCTGGTCGTCAGTGACTAGGTTGTTCAAGACTACCCTCCAGTGACGGTTGCAAGCGGAATTTTGACGGTATCCCAACCGAGTTCCACCATGGGAAAGGGACAGGGGAGGGCGTGCCATGCAAGCAGACTTCTGATGGTATCCCAACAGAGGTCCACATGAGTTCTACCATCAGAAAAGCGACAGGGCAGGGTGACAGGGCAGGGTGACAGGGCAGGGTGACAGGGCCGGGCGACAGGGCAGGGTGACAGGGCAGGGTGACAGGGCAGGGTGACAGGGCCGGGCGACAGGGCAGAGCGTCAGCGCGTGCGAATGCGAGTGGAATTCCGCTCAGAGACCGCTACCGACTCGCCAGCAAAAATTCTCCAGCTGTTTAACAACGGTGCCCCTCTAGACACCCCCCAGTAGAAACACTCCAGCGGATCGTTGCTCTGATTCCGATGGAGGACCGATATCTGTGTGCTATCTGGGAAAAGGTTTGAGTGAAAAGGATGAACGTGTGGAGGTTTGGGGTAAAGTCCCATAAAATCATCCCCATCGAACTCCGATCTCCCAGGTGGGAGTCCAATACTTTCACTGCTACTCTACTTGTGCAGTTGAGATTGGTGGGTTGATTTTGGTGTCCTTCTTTGGTGTGCTGGGACGACTGCCTCTTGTGGTGCCAACAGAGAAATGCAGGTCAACATTCAACGGAGGGAGGGAGGGAGTGACAACCGGACAAACGCTATCCTAGGTGCTGGCTTACAGCCACGCACAAAAAACAGTTTTCTTAGGTATTGTAATTGTTGTTGTACATCCATGGATTATACAGCAGGGGTTAGGGTTAGGG
The DNA here is from genome assembly GCF_949987555.1 of Borostomias antarcticus. Classification (NCBI taxonomy): domain Eukaryota; kingdom Metazoa; phylum Chordata; class Actinopteri; order Stomiiformes; family Stomiidae; genus Borostomias; species Borostomias antarcticus. Next base: position 64,479 of record NW_028175733.1, read on the forward strand.
TTACATGGGTTATACAGCAGGGGTTAGGGTTAGGGTTACATGGGTTATACAGCAGGGGTTAGGGTTAGGGTTAGGGTTACATGGGTTATACAGCAGGGGTTAGGGTTAGGGTTACATGGGTTATACAGCAGGGGTTAGGGTTAGGGTTACATGGATTATACAGCAGGGGTTAGGGTTAGGGTTAGGGTTAGGGTTACATGGATTATACAGCAGGGGGCGGTAAGACTCAGGGAAAAGGCGATCTATCCCATAATAATCCAATCTTGCTTTTCCCACAATACATTGCGGCTGAACAGCCTTCAGAGGACACATGAGAGGTCGGATCAACTCTGAACGACTGAGGTTCGTCTTTTCGCTTTAACATCATATTCAGACCTGAAATACAGGGCCTGTAATCAGCCTCATCATTCTCATCAGCCTCATCATCAGCCACACGGACAGGACGGGTCATGTGTTTATAGTGTTTATTATATACATGTTAGTGCTAGCTAGCATCCTAGCTTGTTAGTAGCAGACTCGTTTACCAGGACACCGGCTTCTCTAAGCTAAGATGACTCGTTTCACTCTTTACAAGTATCTAGTTAACACATTCACTGCACATCTAAGGGTTAGGGTTATAGCTAGCTAACTAACTAACTAACTAACCCTAACCCTAGCTAGCACATGCTCATGCTAGGGAAGAGGTAGCGCTAGCTCACGTTACCAAGGTTACTTTGTCTTTGGCATTCCCACAGAACCCATCACTCTTCCGCCTCTTTCTCTACATGTCCGATTAACAAGTTACGTGATTGTGATTGAACCCTAACCCTGTACACATAGCTATTCAAGAGCACAGTCTACCCACTAGCTATTCAAGAGCACATCTACCCACTAGCTATTCAAGAGCACAGTCTACCAACTAGCTATTCAAGAGCACAGTCTACCAACTAGCTATTCAAGAGCACAGTCTACCAACTAGCTATTCAAGAGCACAGTCTACCAACTAGCTATTCAAGAGCACAGTCTACCAACTAGCTATTCAAGAGCACAGTCTACCAACTAGCTATTCAAGAGCACAGTCTACCAACTAGCTATTCAAGAGCACAGTCTACCAACTAGCTATTCAAGAGCACAGTCTACCAACTAGCTATTCAACAGCACAGTCTACCAACTAGCTATTCAAGAGCACAGTCTACCAACTAGCTATTCAAGAGCACAGTCTACCAACTAGCTATTCAAGAGCACAGTCTACCAACTAGCTATTCAACAGCACAGTCTACTAACTAGCTATTCAAGAGCACAGTCTACCAACTAGCTATTCAAGAGCACAGTCTACCAACTAGCTATTCAAGAGCACAGTCTACTAACTAGCTATTCAAGAGCACAGTCTACCAGCTAGCTATTCAAGAGCACAGTCTACCAACTAGCTATTCAAGAGCACAGTCTACCCACTAGCTATTCAAGAGCACAGTCTACCAACTAGCTATTCAAGAGCACAGTCTACCAACTAGCTATTCAAGAGCACAGTCTACTAACTAGCTATTCAAGAGCACAGTCTACCAACTAGCTATTCAACAGCACAGTCTACCAACTAGCTATTCAAGAGCACAGTCTACCAACTAGCTATTCAAGAGCACAGTCTACCAACTAGCTATTCAACAGCACAGTCTACCAACTAGCTATTCAAGAGCACAGTCTACCAACTAGCTATTCAAGAGCACAGTCTACTAACTAGCTATTCAAGAGCACAGTCTACTAACTAGCTATTCAAGAGCACAGTCAACCAACTAGCTATTCAAGAGCACAGTCTATCAACTAGCTATTCAAGAGCACAGTCTACCAACTAGCTATTCAACAGCACAGTCTACCAACTAGCTATTCAAGAGCACAGTCTACCAACTAGCTATTCAAGAGCACAGTCTACCAACTAGCTATTCAAGAGCACAGTCTACCAACTAGCTATTCAAGAGCACAGTCTACCAACTAGCTATTCAAGAGCACAGTCTACCAACTAGCTATTCAAGAGCACAGTCTACCAACTAGCTATTCAAGAGCACAGTCTACCCACTAGCTATTCAAGAGCACAGTCTACACACTAGCTAACGTTATCTTCTCTCGCAGTATCAGGCTACCATGGTGACTTGGTCACGCGAGGTGAATCCTTGATAGCTGTAGGCTACTTTGAAAATGTCAATGGTGGGAAAACAGTGTTGTGAAGTAACATGACTAAAGGACATTAACACATACACTAAAGCTGCAGTATGTAGATTTTAAATAGTCCATATATATTAATGATCAGTCGAGAGAGATAAGTGCGCGAGCTCTCTGTGACACCCAGGTCTTTGTAGACTGCTGTTTGGCTCTGCTACAGCAATTCTAATTATTATAAGTATTAATTTGGTGTGGGGGTCAACACCTGATTTAAAAGTGCACGCATGCCGAGATCTAATCAAAAGCATGTCACATTCCCCTATAGCCTTACAGGTACCCACACCCACAACCACAGATTTATTTTTCAATCAACATCAGTGGTGAACAATAATCATTTGTTCTAGTCTGTTGTGAATCATCCCTTTTATCCCCTCCTATTTATCTATAATGAAGCTTCTTCATTATAGATTTTCCATAACAGTTTTACAGATCAAAAGCAGTGATCATGTCTGAGATGATAGAGGAGAAGATCAAGAACTACCGAACAGCTCCCTTCGACGCGCGCTTCCCCAACACCAACCAGACCCGGAACTGCTTCCAGAACTACCTGGGTAAACTCACTCAGTCCGTCCAACACATTGAGTTAGTAGGGGATAGTTAGTTCACTCAGTTGTAATGGAGCTGGAGATTCAATCTGACCTCAGGGACTGGTGCTTTAAACCTGGATTATACTCCAGTGCATGTGCTGGTGTGGATTATACTCCAGCGCATGTGCTGGTGTGGATTATACTGCAGTGCATGTGCTGGTGTGGATTATACTCCAGCGCATGTGCTGGTGTGGATTATACTGCAGCGCATGTGCTGGTGTGTGTTCTTTGAACCGCCTCGCCCACAAGGCATCATGGGACAGCGTCTGATTGTAACATCAGTGTTCAGCATTCCTGAGAATTCGCTCCATGGATTTAGAGAATTTTGATCCATGCTTGCTTGTTTACAAGAGCAAGAGCCTGGTGCCCTGAAGCCCAGTCAGTACCCGGGCCGGGGCCCCGTGGAGCCCAGTCAGTACCCAGGCCGGGGCCCCGTGGAGCCCAGTCAGTACCCAGGCCGGGGCCCCGTGGAGCCCAGTCAGTACCCAGGCCGGGGCCCCGTGGAGCCCAGTCAGTACCCAGGCCGGGGCCCCGTGGAGCCCAGTCAGTACCCAGGCCGGGGCCCCGTGGAGCCCAGTCAGTACCCAGGCCGGGGCCCCGTGGAGCCCAGTCAGTACCCAGGCCGGGGCCCCGTGGAGCCCAGTCAGTACCCAGGCCGGGGCCCCGTGGAGCCCAGTCAGTACCCAGGCCGGGGCCCCGTGGAGCCCAGTCAGTACCCAGGCCGGGGCCCCGTGGAGCTGGGCGGATTGGGACATTTTCTGGATGTGTGCGGGGCACCTGGGAGCCACAGATGGCCTCTGTGTCCGTGCATTTTATTATTATTAAAACTATTTCTCATCCGATATGATGTGTGTGCTGTATGTTAGGCTTGCATGATTGGCAAGTGTGTGATGGCCTATTCATGAAACCGTTGGTTCATTTCAAGCGCATATAGCGGTCGAGCCGAGGGACTATCAGTTGTACTACCGAGGGGATCCTCTCTCCACAGAGATTTCGCTTCACTTGCTATTTTATTATGTTTGTTAATAATGAAAACATGATAAACTTGCCTACTCTACATTCTCTCCCTTTCACACTCTACCTCCCCCCCCCCCTCTCTCTCTCTCTCTTACACATCTCTTTCCTTCTTTTTCTTCTCCCCCAGACTTCCACAGATGTAACAAGGCTCTGTCAGACAAGGGCCAGGACGTGGCGCCCTGCGACTGGTACCAGAGGGTCTATAAGAGCCTCTGCCCAATGAGCTGGGTACGTACGCATACAAAGCCTCCTATAGAACGCTCAATGGTTTGTGTTCTACTGTATTTAAACTTGATCACTCTACCTCATTCTACCCCCTCCAGACGAGCAAATGGGACGACCAGATTGAAGAAGGAAGTTTCCCCGGAAAGATCTAAATGGACACTTTCCAATCCCTCATCTTAACGTTCCTATCAAGCATTCTGATGTTTATGTAAAAAAAAAAAGACTGATAATATATTTAATATTATAATGTGCCAATTGGTTGTGGCTTTCTTTCTTAAAGCAGCAATCATTGATTTTATTTACAGCTAGATGGCAGTAAGAGACCTGTTTACCAACACAAGGCTAAAGCGTATAGGATATTATACTTGTAGGACACGGGGTTGGAGCAGAGGCCCAGGCACAGGCCGGCTATGCAACTCAGACAGAAATGCTGGAATAACAGATGTGACTGGTAGGAGTGAGTCGTTGAAGTAGGACGCAATGGCTCAATGAAACAAGCTGATATCAGGTGCTTTTAATTAGTTTGGATGTGAAATTCAATGACTTCAGCTTTAATTCAGATGTTTCTTGTTTGATGGTCCCACAAGTTCTAGAAGCTGCTACTCTGCGAGTATGATGGTAAATGTTATCATAGTGAGAATGTCATTGTTTTACCTACATACAGTACCATGTGAATGTTTATGATTAATGGTTATGACAGTCAACTATACATTTACATTAGCCATTTAGCTAACACTTTTATCCAAAGCGACTTACCATAATTGCATGCATTTAATGTGGGAAAAGTCAGTGTACTACTACTTGCCAGAACTCACAAGTGCATCTTCTTTCTAAAACAAGTGACTAAGGGCATAATCTAATGCTGAAGGCAAAGTGCAAGAATAGCAAACTAAATAGGTGCTTAAGAGGGAGCATCCTGGTAGTACTTCTTGAAGAGGTGAGTTTTGAGCCTGTGACGAAAGATGGGCAGCGACTGCTGTCCTGACGTCAGTGGGCAGTTCATTCCACCACTGTGGGGCCAGGACAGAGAAGAGCCCTGACCGTGGGGTCAGGACAGAGAAGAGCCGTGACCGTGGGGTCAGGACAGAGAAGAGCCGTGACCGTGGGGTCAGGACAGAGAAGAGCCGTGACCGTGGGGTCAGGACAGAGAAGAGCCGTGACCGTGGGGTCAGGACAGAGAAGAGCCGTGACCGTGGGGCCAGGACAGAGAAGAGCCGTGACCGTGGGGTCAGGACAGAGAAGAGCCGTGACCGTGGGGTCAGGACAGAGAAGAGCCGTGACCGTGTTCATCGTCTGCAAGGGTCTCAGAGTGACCGGTCGCCGCAAGGTAGCAGAGCGTGGTGGTCGGGGCGGAGGGTTTGACCATGGCCTGGAGGTAGGAGGGGGCTGTTCCTTTCATTGCCCTGTAGGCTAGTACCAGAGTTTTAAACTGGATGCGAGCCGCTACAGGGAGCCAGTGTAGGGAACGGAGGAGGGAAGTTGTGTGGGAGAACTTGGGGTGGTTGAACACCAGGCGAGCAGCAGCTTTCTGGACAAGTTCCAGAGGTTTAATGGCTGACGCCGGCGCCCCAGCGAGGAGGGAGTTGCAGTAGTCCAGGCGGGAGATGACCAGGGCCTGGATGAGTACCTGTGCTGTTTCATCAGTGAGGAAGGGGTGAATCCTGCTGATGTAGAGCATGCATCTGCAGGAACATGTGACGGATGTGGTATGCGCAGAGAACGACAGTTGGTCATCCAGGGTCTCACCCAGATTCCTTGCAGTTTGTTTTGGCGTCACGACTGTCTTCAGTGGTGATGGCCAGGTCCCGGTGAGGGCAGCCCTTCCCCGGGAGGAACAGCGGCTCAGTCTGGCCAGGTCCCGGTGGGGGCAGCCCTTCCCCGGGAGGAACAGCGGCTCAGTCTGGCCAGGTCCCGGTGGGGGCAGCCCTTCCCCGGGAGGAACAGCAGCTCAGTCTGGTCAGGTCCCGGAGGGGGCAGCCCTTCCCCGGGAGGAACAGCAGCTCAGTCTGGTCAGGTCCCGGTGAGGGCAGCCCTTCCCCGGGAGGAACAGCGGCTCAGTCTGGCCAGGTCCCGGTGGGGGCAGCCCTTCCCCGGGAGGAACAGCAGCTCAGTCTGGTCAGGTCCCGGAGGGGGCAGCCCTTCCCCGGGAGGAACAGCAGCTCAGTCTGGTCAGGTCCTGGGGTGGGCAGCCCTTCCCTGGGAGGAACAGCGGCTCAGTCTGGTCAGGTCCCGGTGTGGGCAGCCCTTCCCCGGGAGGAACAGCAGCTCAGTCTTGTCCAGGTTGAGCTTGAGGTGGTGTGTCGTCATCCTCTGAGATGTCAGCCAACCACGCAATTGATGGCCTGCTTATTACCACGGTATCTGGGTTTGCGAGTAAGGTTATAATTACTGGTGATAATTATGACTGTATATGGCAAATATAGGGTTACTAATTGTGGTATTTCTGCATGTTTTTGATAGAGCTTCTCTGAGGCAGTCCTCTTATCACTGGGTCATGAGAACCTGAAAACAGTCAACTATGCATTTCTGACGAACCCTGGGATCCCTACAACCTCTTCAATCCCTGACTGTAGCCATTGTAGCCTATTGTATGTTACAGGAGATAAGTAGGCCTACAAGTAACGTGTACATGTAAAAGTGGACTTATTCAGCACAGACATTCTAGTACCATGACATCGCATAAACCAGGCACACATTCAGACACAGTTATACGACATAGTCTACTGGCTTTTCTGGTGAACAATGTTGCATTCTGGAGAGAACATCCAAATGGATCTGTAACCCATCGGTGGGGCGCGTGATGCCCTGGGTACCGGGCAGCCTTGCATCCGCAGCATCCAGCACTGGGTACCGGGCAGCCTTGCATCCGCAGCATCCAGCACTGGGTACCGGGCAGCCTTGCATCCGCAGCATCCAGCACTGGGTACCGGGCAGCCTTGCATCCGCAGCATCCAGCACTGGGTACCGGGCAGCCTTGCATCCGCAGCATCCAGATCAGCTGATATACTCTCAAGGTCGCCAGCGCGAGGCATCATGGGGAGTATTTGTTGAATCCATCGGGGACCGCAGCTGCACCTCCATGGATAACCCACGATTTACACGTTATACACGTAGCCCGTCGGCCATGACGAGAGTAATGACGTAATACAACGCGGAGGCAGAGTGCTCGTTTTTCATTGGCTCGTGGGAACTGGGGCTATTTCGTTAAATGAAACGTGCGGATTGGGTCGTATCCAGTTATATATATATAGTTATATGAGATCCAGCTCGATCCTGGCCGAGACGCAGAGGCTGAATTTCCACAGCGCACTGATGAAGGCCGAGTGGGACATCTAGTCACGACAGGTGAATTTCTCTAAATTACTTGATTTATTTCACTGTAATAGTGTCGTTTGGGTTTGCTGAGAGACTTTGCTTATATAAGATTCATTGTAGGTCACAAGGTGCTGTTTTATCACTTATTGGAGAAACAGCCCATGGTAGGCTACCCGACATTTAGTGGATGAATCTGACCGCCAAATTGTCTTCTATTTTGAACGCCTTTACGCTGCATAAACTATTCATTCTACAAAGTAATTACATCACAGATCAAACCTTTATCTTGGGATAGCCTATCTAGGCCAACTTTAGGCTAAAATTGGCTTATAAATACAGTTGGATCTATTGTTAAAATGTAGGTGGGAGAAACAGAAGAACTATCCTAAACCAGTTTGAGCGTCATGTACCATGGACAGCGACAGATCGGTTCCTCTTTTTCCCCCAGATTAGAAGAGAGACGCGCGGTTTCCCCCTGAAGATCTTCCCTCGCCTGCTCGTGTTTTGGTGTGGACGTGTGGACCAGCAAGTGCTCGTGAATATCCAACCCTAGAGATGGAGGGCGAGGTAAGATGCTTTCCAGTGTAAAAACTCTACGTGACATTAGGCAGCTTACACATTGGGAGGGAGGCAGTATAAACTTTGACTGCTCAATGTTGTGTCCAACATTTCCATTGCAGAATGCAGGAATATGTGTTGTAAAACTCCATCATGGTGAGTGGCGCTCAGTGAGTCATCCTCTGCTCTCCTGGGGGGTTATGAGCATCTCCTGGGGGGTCATGAGCATCTCCTGGGGGGTTATGAGCAATGCAGACATTTATGTTGAACTGTTGCAGGATTGCATTGTACTGTGTAGTGCACGCACACACACACCCACACATACACGTGTGTGTGTGTGTGTGTGTGTGTGTGTGTGTGTTTGTGTGTGCGCACTCATGGTTGTGTGTTTTGGTCTATTTTAGCTCTGTCAATTGAACTGTCACCTCCAGACAGTTGTTATGACAACGAGGCAGAGTTATCCGTAGAGGGAGGGGCTGTGGAGGAACGAGTGAACGCCAATAAAAAGAGAGGGAGGGAACAGAGAGAAAGAGAGAGGAAAAGAGAGACACATGCAGCCCCAACTCAGTTCAGCAAGGTCAGATAGATGTTCCACCACTGTGTCTGAATAGTGGGATGAGCACCATGTTGATCTGCAGCCCAGCGTTGTTTCAGTAAACATACACACTGGCATAGAAAGCAGTGGTTGTGTTGTACACTTACTGTAAGTATGAATGATGCTGTGTATTCATAGAAAACACAGAATGGTTTGGTGAAGAATTTGCTCAGTTTGATAAGGCAGAGTTTGCCATACGATACTGTTTTACTGTACTTGCACCAGCAGTGTAGTAAAATGTTAACTATTCTTGTTATAATTCAACTATTCTTGTTATAATTCGACATAATAAGTCATAATGGAGTCGTTTTTTGATTATACATTTGGCACCAAGAACTGTCCCTAGACCACTGGTACAAAAGTAAGTAATGCTGGACTTGTTAGTCACGGTGTTTGGCAATGTTATTACTACTGTATCTAAAACATGTTCTTCCTGTGTCACTTGCTGTTACTACACACAGAAATAAGAAGATTTTGAGGGTGTGAAAGTGGTCATTGAAAAGGAAAAAGAGCACATCCACTATGCAGACCAGGGGCCTCATTTATAAACGTTGCATAAGTACAAAAGCGTGCGTAACCCATGCTGAGCAACTTTCTACGCAACTTTCGGTATTTATAAAAAACGATCTGAGCGATAAGTTGGCGGAAGGTGTGCGTAACTCTACGCACACTTCGACCCTCCTTTAACTACGATAAGCACGTTTCTGGAGAAAGGGGAAAACGCGACTCCGATGGCAGAGGGATGAAACTCGGGAAAGTCTGCGAAACACATTACATTACATTACATTACAGTCATTTAGCAGACGCTTTTATCCAAAGCGACTAACAATAATTGCATTTAACGTAGGAAGAGCCAATGTGCTACTACTTGCCAGAACTCACAAGTGCATCTTTTTTCTAAAACAAGTGACTAAGAGCATAATCTAGTGCTGAAGGCAAAGTGCAATAATCACAATCTAAAGTACAGTGCAATATAATATAATAAGTGCTTAGGTGGGAGGATTGTTGTAGTACTTCTTGAAGAGATGAGTTTTGAGCCTGCGACGAAAGATGGGCAGCGACTCTGCTGTCCTGACATCAGTGGGCAGCTCATTCCACCACTGCGGGGCCAGGACAGAGAAGAGCCGTGACCGTGTCGATCGACCGCAGGAGCCTCGGAGTGACGGGGCAACCAGTCGCCCTGAGGTAGCAGAGCGTAGTGGTCGGGAGGGGATGTAGGGTTTGACCATGGCCTGGAGGTAGGAGGGGGCTGTTCCTTTCATTGCCCTGTAGGTTAGTGCCAGAGTTTTAAACCGGATGCGAGCCGCTACAGGGATCTAGTGTAGGGAACGGAGGAGGGAAGTTGTGTGGGAGAATTTGGGGTGGTTGAACACCAGGCGAGCAGCAGCTTTCTGGACAAGTTCCAGAGGTTTAATGGCTGACGCCGGTGCCCCCGCGAGGAGGGAGTTGCAATAGTCCAGGCGGGAGATGACCAGGGCCTGGATGAGTACCTGCGCCGTTTCATTAGTGAGGAAAGCGTGAATCCTCCTGATGTTGTAGAGCATGAATCTGCAGGAACGTGTGACGGATGTGACATGTGAGGAAAATGACAGTTGGTCATCCAGGGTCACACCCAGATTCCTCGCAGTCCGAGTCGGGGTCACCACTGTGTCTTCAATGGTGATGGCCAGGTCCCGGTGCGGACAGCCCTTCCCCAGGAGGAACAGCAGCTCAGTCTTGTCCAGATTGAGCTTGAGGTGATGTGTCGTCATCCACTCCGAAATGTCAGCCAAGCACCCAGCTATGCGTGTCTCCACTTCTGTATCAGAAGGGGGAAATGACAGAACCAGTTGGGTGTCATCGGCATAGCAGTGATAGGAGAAGCCATGCGAGCGAATGACAGAGCCCAGAGATGTAGTGTAGAGGGAAAACAGGAGAGGACCCAGGACAGACCCTTGTGGAACCCCCGTAGTCAGACTACGCGGTTCCGACGTCGACCCTCTCCATGTCACCTGGTAGGAGCGGCCCGTCAGGTAGGATGCAAACAGGGAGTGTGCAGAGCCATCGATGCCTTTCTCCTCGAGGGTGGAGAGGAGGATCTGGTGGTCTACCGTATCAAATGCTGCTGACAGGTCTAGGAGTATCAGGACAGAGGAGAGAGAGTTCGCTCTAGCGGCATGGAGTGACTCTGTTACTGCAAGGAGGGCGGTCTCTGTCGAGTGGCCAGCCTTGAACCCGGATTGGTGGGGATCTAGGAGGTCGTTCTGGTGGAGGTACGAAGACAGTTGGTTAAAGATAGCACGTTCAAGTGTTTTGGATAGAAAGGATAGAAGGGAAACCGGTCTGTAGTTTTTGACATCAGAGGGGTCGAGAGATGGTTTCTTTAGGAGGGGGGTGACTCTGGCAGTCTTGAAAGCAGAGGGAAAACATCCTGAAACAAGAGATGCATTGATGAGGTGGGTTAGGAAGGGAAGGAGTTCGGGTGCAACAGACTGAAGGAGAGTCGAGGGAACAGGGTCTAGGGAGCACGTGGTGGGGCGGTTAGATGTTACAAGGTTGAGGGCCTCGTTGGGGAAGAGGGGAGAAAAGTGGGATAAGGTGGGGCGTGGAGAGGAGGGGGGGAGCAGGGAGTGGAGAGAGGGTGGGGATGGGGGGGTGAGTTTCGTGCATGGAGCGTTGACCGGGGGAGGGGGGAAAGAGGATCTGATATCGTTAACTTTCTTGTCAAAGAAGTTGGCGAAATCATCAGGGAGAAGGGAGGAGTTGGGAGTAGGAGGTGGGGGCTGGAGTAGTGAAGAGAAGGTTTCAAAGAGTTTTTTAGGATTGGAAGCAGAGGTTAGGATTTTAGAGCGGAAGAAAGCAGCTTTAGCAGCAGACAGAGAGGAGGAGAATGTGGAAAGAAGAGATTGGAAATTAAGAAGGTCCTCTGGACACAGAGGCAACACATGACATATTGAATAATAAATACATCGGTCGCTGCAAGCAACCCTCCAATGTGTCACACAGTTTAAACGGAATCAATCGCCACCGTAGCCTAATCACGAAATAATGTCGGCATTGCTTTGGATGTGTCTGTGAATTGACCCATTTGTGTCATAATATAATGTTATGTTGTAGGCCTATTCATTTATAGGCTATTCCGTGAAGCATCACGGGCAGTAGCCTATGAATAAAAGCCACATTACGTTGATAACACAACACGACACGAGCCTATAGGCTTAGTAATGTTTCCGTTTGTCGATGTTCTACAACTATAAGGCCTATACCGCACCAAACAAATGTTGCATTCGGCGTTGAAGTATATTTATTCAGTTAATCATTTATTTAGTTAATTATTCGTATGTTTAATTATCCACCTATTCATTCGTTAATGTATTTATGTTGTATTTATAGCCTATATTTTATTAGGCTTTTATGTAGGCTAAACCCGAATGACCACTGAGGCAAGCCGCAATTACAATGATGTTGAGCGGTGAATGGAAATGTCCTACTTGAGGCAACTGTAGGCTACATTAGGCTATATTGTACATCATCATATATCCTCATATTGTCTTATGATTGTCATGTAGCAGGCATACGAGGAATGTGGGCCTAAAAACGCATGTCATCCCAATGCTCACATGCCGCTTTGGTAGAATTAGCTGTGCGCAAAACAGCGCACGGTGATGCGTCTCCAAATTGTAAGAACACAAGGGAGCAAGTTAGATTATTATTTTGCCGAATCGTCATGTGTGTAGCAATAATTACCCTTTATAGAATCACATGAAACTCATCCATGGACCCCATATATTTACAAGACCTCGATACAGGCACTGATATAGCTGGATTATAGTAGCCATGACGCACGGGGCCTTGGATATGCCGGGACTTGGCACAGATGTTCTAATATGTGCTTGGCTATCCCGCAACATCCATTAGAACACGCAGCTTCTATATGCCTACAGAATGTTTTAAGAAAGTATGTGAAATGCATGATATCCCGGAAAATACACAAATTGGATGCTGCAAAGAACCCTCAGATCTGTCGTATAGTTAAATTGGGGATACTTGCCTTAAGTAGTCACTATAGGCCTACATGTTTGCATTGTTATGGATGTCATTGTAAATTGACCCGTTTATACGTTGATAAGTTAGGCATTTTATTCATGGGCCACCCTATGAAGCATTAGATTACATGCAATATAGATCCAAACCCCATTACCCATGCAACAACACTATAGGCTCATTATGATGATCAGTTTGGATATAAGCAGCCACCTAATAAGGCCTACCGCACTAAACGAATGCCAATATAGCCTGCATGATAGATAAGTCATTATCTAACAGACCACTCAGGCCTAGCAGGTGCTCTTATCAGTCGTGCACATGTGAAATCATCGTTCAGAAAAGATCCTTTTGCGGCGTCTCTACCTCGTTGACCAATACCTCCACCTCGCATCGGTAAAATGTATCTTTCTCTTTCTGCCTTTTGCACTCGGCTCCATTGTCGTTGCATATGT
>NW_028175733.1:82443-120629 GCF_949987555.1 Borostomias antarcticus
ACTCAGATAGATTCAGACCCACACCTGCTTACTCAGACAGATTCAGACCCACACCTGCTTACTCAGACAGATTCAGACCCACACCTGCTTACTCAGACAGATTCAGACCCACACCTGCTTACTCAGACAGATTCAGACCCACACCTGCTTACTCAGACAGATTCAGACCCACACCTGGCTTACTCAGACAGATTCAGACCCACACCTGGCTTACTCAGACAGATTCAGACCCACACCTGCTTACTCAGACAGATTCAGACCCACACCTGCTTACTCAGACAGATTCAGACCCACACCTGCTTACTCAGACAGATTCTTGCCATGTACCAATGGCTCAGATATTGCTGGCTCAGGGAGAAGACAGAGGGCCCTATTTTGGTGAATCCAACGCTGTCGCTAACGACCTGAAACCAAGTGAGGGCGCTGGCGCACTAAGGCGCGGCCGACACTATTTGAGTAATTTAGTGACTGGGGACACTAGCGCACCCCCAGCACAGCTGTAAAAGAGGCTGGATTAACCCCAGCACATCTGTAAAAGAGGCTGGATTAACCCCAGCACATCTGTAAAAGAGGCTGGATTAACCCCAGCACAGCTGTAAAAGAGGCTGGATTAACCCCAGCACAGCTGTAAAAGAGTCTGGATTAAGCACGTGGGTGTGGTCGGGGTTTGGTTTCATGATGGCCAATCACAACATCTATTTTCCATACCTTTAAATACCAGTGCGCCAACACTATAGAATTGTCAATGTACTTTGCGCCAGAAGCACTTCCCCCCAACCAGGCCAGGTCCAGCCTGGCTGATGTGCGTGGCTAACCAGGCCAGGTCCAGCCTGGCTGATGTGCGTGGCTAACCAGGCCAGGTCCAGCCTGGCTGATGTGCGTGGCTAACCAGGCCAGGTCCAGCCTGGCTGATGTGCGTAGCTAACCAGGCCAGGTCCAGCCTGGCTGATGTGCGTGGCTAACCAGGCCAGGTCCAGCCTGGCTGATGTGCGTGGCTAACCAGGCCAGGTCCAGCCTGGCTGATGTGCGTAGCTAACCAGGCCAGGTCCAGCCTGGCTGATGTGCGTGGCTAACCAGGCCAGGTCCAGCCTGGCTGATGTGCGTGGCTAACCAGGCCAGGTCCAGCCTGGCTGATGTGCGTGGCTAACCAGGCCAGGTCCAGCCTGGCTGATGTGTGTGGCTGGCTTGTTTCTGGTCAGGACTGTTAGTACAGAAGCTAGTCACGGCACTGAAATAGAAGTGAATTGAAATGAATTGACAGAGCGCCACCGTTTGCATTTAGAGGTGGTCCAGTTGCGTCTTCTTTGCGCATCACGATATAGCCAAACTGTGCGGAGGCGAGAAATATTTTTTGCGATGGACAAAACTGGCAGTTCGCCAGCTCTAGGGCATTACGCAAGTTAGCGCCCGAACGAAAATAGGGCCCAGAGAGTTGTGGCTAATAACGTATCATATGTAAAGACATGACATCTCGTTCACCCTACTTGTTCCTGTTGCGCTTGTCCAGCCGACCGGTCCAGTTTCAACATACACTCGATATAGGGTATGATGGGCTGTCCCACTCCATTAGACTCTTGAATATAGGAAACGACACACCATGGAAAGTGAAGCAAGGCGGCTTGAGCAATGGGCTGCAACAAACAACATGCTTCTCAATGGCAAGAAGTGGGTGGAGTTGGGAGTGTGCTTCTCTATGGAGCCTCCCCAGCCACCCCTCTTCTTCTCCATGGCCAGTCGCTCCTGTGGTAAGAAGAACAAAACACCTGGGTTTCTACCTGGACAGTCAGCACAGTGGGTTTCTACCTGGACAGTCAGCACAGTGGGTTTCTACCTGGACAGTCAGCACTAGGGTTTCTACCTGGACAGTCAGCACAGTGGGTTTCTACCTGGACAGTCAGCACAGTGGGTTTCTACCTGGACAGTCAGCACAGTGGGTTTCTACCTGGACAGTCAGCACTAGGGTTTCTACCTGGACAGTCAGCACTAGGGTTTCTACCTGGACAGTCAGCACTAGGGTTTCTACCTGGACAGTCAGCACAGTGGGTTTCTACCTGGACAGTCAGCACAGTGGGTTTACTGTGATGGCAAGAAACGGGCTCCCTGTCAAAGACCTTTGATGCTGATAGGAGAAACAACGAGCCACCATGGGTTCAGGAAAGGGCTCAAAATAATGACCATGTTCAAGGGCATCGCTCTGCACCTTCCTGATCTACAGACATGAAGAGAACAGGCTACTGTGAGGCTGATCAAGGACCTGCACCAGCACATCCTCCCTCTAATAGGACCTATACAAGCCTGACCATCCACTCCACAACATCCTCCCTCCTAATAGGATCTATACAAGCCTGACCATCCACTCCACAACATCCTCCCTCCTAATAGGATCTATACAAGCCTGACCATCCACTCCACAACATCCTCCCTCCTAATAGGACCTATACAAGCCTGACCATCCACTCCACAACATCCTCCCTCCTAATAGGACCTATACAAGCCTGACCATCCACTCCACAACATCCTCCCTCCTAATAGGACCTATACAAGCCTGACCATCCACTCCATAACATCCTCCCTCCTAATAGGACCTATACAAGCCTGACCATCCACTCCAGCACATCCTCCCTCTAATAGGACCTATACAAGCCTGACCATCCACTCCATAACATCCTCCCTCCTAATAGGACCTATACAAGCCTGACCATCCACTCCACAACATCCTCCCTCTAATAGGACCTATACAAGCCTGACCATCCACTCCACAACATCCTCCCTCTAATAGGACCTATACAAGCCTGACCATCCACTCCACAACATCCTCCCTCTAATAGGACCTATACAAGCCTGACCATCCACTCCACAACATCCTCCCTCTAATAGGACCTATACAAGCCTGACCATCCACTCCACAACATCCTCCCTCCTAATAGGATCTATACAAGCCTGACCATCCACTCCACAACATCCTCCCTCTAATAGGACCTATACAAGCCTGACCATCCACTCCATAACATCCTCCCTCTAATAGGACCTATACAAGCCTGACCATCCACTCCATAACATCCTCCCTCCTAATAGGACCTATACAAGCCTGACCATCCACTCCACAACATCCTCCCTCCTAATAGGACCTATACAAGCCTGACCATCCACTCCACAACATCCTCCCTCTAATAGGACCTATACAAGCCTGACCATCCACTCCACAACATCCTCCCTCTAATAGGACCTATACAAGCCTGACCATCCACTCCACAACATCCTCCCTCCTAATAGGATCTATACAAGCCTGACCATCCACTCCACAACATCCTCCCTCTAATAGGACCTATACAAGCCTGACCATCCACTCCATAACATCCTCCCTCTAATAGGACCTATACAAGCCTGACCATCCACTCCATAACATCCTCCCTCCTAATAGGACCTATACAAGCCTGACCATCCACTCCACAACATCCTCCCTCCTAATAGGACCTATACAAGCCTGACCATCCACTCCATAACATCCTCCCTCTAATAGGATCTATACAAGCCTGACCATCCACTCCATAACATCCTCCCTCTAATAGGACCTATACAAGCCTGACCATCCACTCCATAACATCCTCCCTCTAATAGGATCTATACAAGCCTGACCATCCACTCCACAACATCCTCCCTCCTAATAGGATCTATACAAGCCTGACCATCCACTCCACAACATCCTCCCTCTAATAGGACCTATACACGCCTGACCATCCACTCCACAACATCCTCCCTCTAATAGGACCTATACAAGCCTGACCATCCACTCCACAACATCCTCCCTCTAATAGGACCTATACAAGCCTGACCATCCACTCCACAACATCCTCCCTCTAATAGGACCTATACAAGCCTGACCATCCACTCCACAACATCCTCCCTCCTAATAGGACCTACAGTATACAAGCCTGACCATCCACTCCACAACATCCTCCCTCTAATAGGACCTATACAAGCCTGACCATCCACTCCATAACATCCTCCCTCCTAATAGGACCTATACAAGCCTGACCATCCACTCCACAACATCCTCCCTCCTAATAGGACCTATACAAGCCTGACCATCCACTCCACAACATCCTCCCTCCTAATAGGACCTATACAAGCCTGACCATCCACTCCATAACATCCTCCCTCTAATAGGACCTATACAAGCCTGACCATCCACTCCACAACATCCTCCCTCCTAATAGGACCTATACAAGCCTGACCATCCACTCCACAACATCCTCCCTCCTAATAGGACCTATACAAGCCTGACCATCCACTCCACAACATCCTCCCTCTAATAGGACCTATACAAGCCTGACCATCCACTCCATAACATCCTCCCTCTAATAGGACCTATACAAGCCTGACCATCCACTCCATAACATCCTCCCTCCTAATAGGACCTATACAAGCCTGACCATCCACTCCACAACATCCTCCCTCTAATAGGACCTACAGTATACAAGCCTGACCATCCACTCCACAACATCCTCCCTCTAATAGGACCTATACAAGCCTGACCATCCACTCCATAACATCCTCCCTCTAATAGGACCTATACAAGCCTGACCATCCACTCCATAACATCCTCCCTCCTAATAGGACCTATACAAGCCTGACCATCCACTCCACAACATCCTCCCTCTAATAGGACCTACAGTATACAAGCCTGACCATCCACTCCACAACATCCTCCCTCCTAGCGAGAGCTTCTTCGCATAACAATCAGTTCACTGTCAAAAACAAGAACAAACAGACCGAGAAATTCCACCATCTCTTGCAGTGTCAGGACTTTAATAATCTGTACGTTTGAGAAATTATACTCTATTGGTGATAGGATTTGGTTTTAATCATGTATAATAATATTTATATGTGTTGTCTTTTATTTCAAAGTGTACATTCTGCATAATCCCATCATTGCAAGTCAGAATGGAAAACCTATTTTTTTTAGTTTTAAGGCCAGGCCTCCCTGAGCCCAGAACAGAGTCCTTGAAGCTCACAGCAGTTAGGTGAGGTTTTGGCATCCGCCCCTGACAGTATTTCACAGTGTGAGGGTCAACAGAGAGACACCGGACTCGACTCCGTCAGACTGACGCAGAAACACCTCAGTGGCTGCTCTGGTGAAGGAGCTGAGAAAAGAGAGAACTGGTTGACCTTTAGTTTATGAGGTGGAATTGTAGACAGTGCTCTTATTGACAGAGGAGCTGTCTTTACTGCCAAACCTATAAGTTGATTTGGACACAGTGATTAAAAGTTTTATTAACCATTCTTATTTGCCTCTAATGGGAAATTGAGAAGCAAATGATCTGTTAATCTGTCACAAAGAAAGCAATCAAATGGTGGAATATATAAATCAATATTGGCCTCTCTCTCTCTCTCTCTCTCTCAGTCCTAGTGCGTCTGAGAGGCTCTGAGGACGTCAGTAAAGACATGCGGGAGATGAAGGAGGAGAGTGCCAAGATGGCCGCCGAGAAGAAGGTGACCATCCCCGAGCTGTTCCGTATCCCGGCCTACCGCCAGCCGCTGCTCATCGCCATCATGATGCAGCTCTCCCAGCAGCTCTCTGGGATCAACGCCGTGAGTGGGATACAAACGCCAGGGGACAATAGGGACACAAACATTCAATCAGTTTGAAATGTCAAATAGGTTATCCCCCAAGACCAGCCTTTATAATGCTAGCGTTGTTCAGGAGAGCAGCCTGGGACCGGCCATGGACGTCTCATTAAGAAACACTTCAAAGTTCTCACCAGTGCATGTATGGGAGACTTGAATGGGTTATTCACTGTATTATACATTACACAGTGTAATAAACAGAATAGTATAAGTACTGATGTGATGCATCAACATTGACCTTTCCAATGGTCAATCAACATGACCTTTCTAAAGGTCAATCTAATCACAAAGTACTCGGAATGGAACTAGCCTGGCTTCAGCCCCTGAATCTGAATTTTCAAAATGCAATTCACGGTCCAGAAAGGCTCTTGTCCAGAGTGATCTCTTGGCTGGATTTCCAACCAGACCAATCAGCATCCTTTGAATGGGTCCTTTGAATTAAACTGCACAGCGTAATTGGTTAGGAGATGTACTAATCGCTGAGGACTCCTTCGGTAACGCCCATCTCGGCCTGTTCAGGGTTAGGGTTAACCCTAACCCTAACCCTAACCCTAACCCTAACCCTTAACCCTTAACCCTAACCCTAACCCTTAACCCTAACCCTGTTCAGATTCAATAATGAAGTGAAACAAAATGAGAATTCAGTCTGAGTGTCAGGCTAGAACGGAACACCCACGCAAATGAAAACATTCCAGAACCTTCTCTATTTTCTCTCTCACTCTCTCACTCTCTCACTCTCTCTCTCACTCTCTCTCTCACTCTCTCTCCCTCTCTCTCTCTCTCTCTCTCTCTCTCTCTCTCTCTCCCTCTCTCTCTCTCTCTTCCTGTCCAGGTGTTCTACTACTCTACTGGCATCTTTGAGTCGGCTGGCGTGACACAGCCCGTTTACGCCACCATAGGCGCTGGGGTTGTCAATGTTGCCTTCACAGTGGTGTCTGTAAGTATCATTGCATTTATTAGCATCAAGAAATGTTTGTGTAGGAGCACTCTAAATCAGTCTGTTAGAGGTGTTTATCCTTATCTCAGGATAAGGATATAGAGACATATGAGTCACAAAAAAGGCCTCCAAGGCAGTCTCTATAAAATAATTAAAAGGCCTTTATTAACATGGCATTATCATAGCAGACTTGGAAACTCCAAAACATTTATTAGCATAGTGGAAGATATGAAATGATCAGTGTGTGTGTGTGTGTGTATGTGTATGTGTGTGTGTGTGTGTGTGTGTGTGTGTGAATCTCTTTCCTTGTCGTCTTCAGCTCTTCCTGGTTGAGAAGGCGGGGCGAAGGACCCTGCACCTCGTGGGATTGGGTGGAATGGCCATCAGTGCTCTGCTCATGGCTATCGCCCTCTTTTTGGTGAGTGACAGTTTTCGTTGGCAACTAAGCAACAGATAGTCCCCTACGTGCCTCAAAACAATCAATATGGATGTTGTTGATAAACTGATGAATCTTTCTGTTCTTCATTGCTCTTTTGTCATTTATCACTTGTGTCCCTCCCTCTCTTCTCCTCCCCTCCTCTCTCCTGCCCACCTCTCTTCCTCCTCATCTCTCTCTCCCTCTCTCTCCTCCCCTCCTCTCTCTCTCTCACTCCATCCTCTCTCCCATCCCTCCTCTCTCTCTCTCTCTCACTCCCTCTCTCTCCTCCCCTCCTCTCTCTCTCTCTCACTCCCTCTCTCTCCCATCCCTCCTCTCTCTCTCTCTCTCCCTCTCTCTCCTCCCCTCCTCTCTCTCTCTCTCACTCCCTCTCTCTCCCATCCCTCCTCTCTCTCTCTCTCTGAGCAGAAGGACATGCCGTCTATGAGTTACCTGAGTATCGCAGCAGTGTTTGCGTTCGTGGCCATGTTTGAGATGGGTCCTGGACCAATCCCATGGTTCATTGTGGCGGAGCTGTTCTCCCAGGGGCCACGCCCTGCAGCCATGGCTGTGGCTGGCTGCTCAAACTGGACAGCCAACTTCCTGGTCGGAAGCACCTTCCTCAAACTAGTGGTGAGACTACAGAGGAATATCAAACATGATGCTTTGTTCTGGTGATCATTGATTGATGATTAACACAATTTGTAGTAGAAAGATTCAGGAGGAATTCAGGAGTCTGTATAGATTCTGTATAGATCTGTATAGATAAGATTCTGTATAGATAAATAAACATCCCAACTAGAAAGGGTGCTCAGGGAGCACATCACCGCCTGTGAATGCGCTTTGTTGGTGTAACCAAGTTGAAACTCAAGTCCTCAGTATAAATGTTTGTTGGTGTAACCAAGTTGAAACTCAAGTCCTCAGTATAAATGTTTGTTGGTGTAACCAAGTTGAAACTCAGTCCTCAGTAGAAATGTTTGTTGGTGTAACCAAGTTGAAAGTGAAAACTCAGTCCTCAGGAGAAATGTCGCCCACTTGCACCATTGAAGAGTAGCTTTTGGGTGGCGTAACTGGTAGTGTGTGAATGACAGGGGGTCGTGTGTGAATGACAGGTGGTCGTGTGTGAATGACAGGGGGTCGTGTGTGAATGACAGGGTCGTGTGTGAATGACGGGGTCGTGTGTGAATGACAGGGGGTCGTGTGTGAATGACAGGGTCGTGTGTGAATGACAGGTGGTCGTGTGTGAATGACAGGGGGTCGTGTGTGAATGACGGGGTCGTGTGTGAATGACGGGGGGTCGTGTGTGAATGACGGGGTCGTGTGTGAATGACGGGGTCGTGTGTGAATGACGGGGGGTCGTGTGTGAATGACGGGGTCGTGTGTGAATGACAGGGTCGTGTGTGAATGCAGATCAGAGCACCTGGGTGTGATGCCAGGGTGGGCAGGTTGCAGCAGGAAGCAATACTGTAGGGTTAGGGTTAGGGTCAGGGTTAGGGTTAGTACAGTATTTGCAGTTGTTAAATGTGTCAGTGGATCAAATAATCAGGCCGTGTGATTGATGGATTAGAAAGCAGCAAGGTCTCTCTCTCCCTCTGTCTTTCTCCCTAGGATATCGCAGTGTAGTAGGGGTAGGGTATTAATAAACTATAAACATAATTTATAAACTATTAAAAAAACACAAAACACTGTCATATAACATATAAGAAAGAACATGAAACAATGGAATAATATTCAACATCTACAGTTTTCCATACAGTCACTATTTCCTCTGCATCAACACTACACTACATTTACTACACACATTACTACACACATGACTACACACATTACTACACACATTACTACACACATTACTACAGTTTAAACTGCTTATTCCAGACTGGATTCAAACCCAGGACTCCAGTATTCAAAGTCCTATACAGTAGTATGCTTTCCCACTACACCCCCAAAAGCACTGTGTTTGTTCAATCGATGGATAGCATATAAGAAAAAACATGAAACATGATTTAATACAAAATTGAATTATATTCAACATCTAGTCTACTACATACAAATCACTATTTATTATTATTGTAAGTGGCTTTGGATAAAAGTGTCTGCTAAATGACTGTAATGTAATATGTCCTTTGCATGAACACTACATTATACTTAATATATACATACTGTAATTACACTTTATAATATATACATAATTACACTATAAAATATATACATAATTACACTATATAATATATACATAATTACACTAAATAATATATACATAATTACACTAAAATATATACATAATTACACTATGAAATATATACATAATTACACTATATAATATATACATAATTACACTATATAATATATACATAATTACACTATAAAATATATACATAATTACACTATATAATATATACATAATTACACTATATAATATATACATAATTACACTAAATAATATATACATAATTACACTATAAAATATATACATAATTACACTATATAATATATACATAATTACACTATATAATATATACATAATTACACTATAAAATATATACATAATTACACTATATAACATAATTACACTATAAACTACTCATTCTACAACGGAGAGTTTGGATACTTGATTCTGATTGGCTAGCAGTCGTGGTAAAATCTGTAACCCACGGCTGCGACCGCATAACAATTAGTATTAATGCGCCATTGATAAGATCAAGCAGTAGGCTATGCTTTGCGTAGCAACCACTCGCGGCAACCTCGCCTTTTTCGTATCCTATTACAAAAACGCACTCATCAGTCCGACTCCAACACTTCCACACCCCTACCAGCAAAAACGAGTGCTCTGGAGAACTGTTTTAATAACTGCACCATAGCTGGAAATAACGTGAACCACCCAAATTATGCCTTATGGCTTGTTATGTGAACAAGGCCAACCCAAATAGGCGAGATAGCCTATTTTGCCTCAGTGTGGTAGTTTTTGAATAATCCTGCAAAAGAACAAACAAATGAACGAATACACGCGACATCCCAGGCAATGAAATGTTTTTGTTTTCGTAACACTGATGACACCTCTTTTTCCTCTCTCTCTCTCTCTCTCTCTCTCTCTCTCTCTCTCTCTCTCTCTCTCTCTCTCTATCTCTATATATATATATCTCTCTCTCTCTCATTCTATCTCTCTCTCTCTCTCTCTTTCTCTCTATCTCTCTATCTCTCTCTCTCTCTCTCTCTCTCTCTCTCTCTCTGTGAACCTCTCAGGAGCTGTGTGGTCCTTTCGTGTTCATCATCTTCATGCTCTTCCTCATTTTCTTCTTCATCTTCACCTTCTTCAAAGTCCCCGAGACCAAAGGCAAGACCTTCGACGAGATCGCTCAGTGCTTCGGGGGTGTCACACCGCCCGCCGTCACATCCGGGGAAGCTCCGCCCACAAACGCTAGTGGTGCCGACACACTTCCTGCTTCCCCTGTGAAAGAGAAGGTTCCATTGGTGGAGGTTCCCCCAGCAGAGGATAAATCCATCTCTGGAGAGCCTTAGGAAGCCCGTCGCAGGTTTAAAAGGGTTAAAGGTCAAAGGGCATGTAGGGGTCAGAGGTTATAATAACAGACTAAAGCTTCAGTTGTAGCAGTTCAGATCAATGGGAGATGAGTGGGAGATGGAGATGAAGGAAGCCTCACATGAGGGCATCAACACACATCTGGAGGTCTAGTCTAGTCAGGAGGAGCACAGGAGGAGCACAGGAGGAGCACAGGAGGAGCACAGGAGGACCTTGTAGCAGATATTTTGGTGCAGTACATTGTAGGTTGATTATACTGTTATTGTTTTTTTTATTAACTTTATTTAACATGTTTTGAATTAGGTGAGTGTTTGCATCTTAGTACAGGTCAAGAGGTTTCCTTCAGTTACAGATGTCATCCATTGAAGAGCTTCTTAGCAATGCCAAAGTGTTTGTAATGCATTCTGTAGTAATTTCAATATTTAAACCATAGGTTGGGGCAAAGTGCAATGGAGGGTTTTCATGAATAGCAGAGAAGGGGCTATAGTCTAGTTAAGAGATATTATTTTTACATACCCAAATAGGCCATTTTAGGTAATTATATTGTGATGATGATGCTATGCTGTAGTGAAGTAAAATATATTATATTATAGGGGATATTCAGAACCAGTGTTAGAGAGAGAAATGGACATCTCTCTCTCCCTCTCTCTCTCTCTCTCTCTCTCTCTCTCTCTCTCTCTCTCTCTCTCTCTCTCTCTCTCCCTCCACCTCTCTCTCCTTATAGACCAGTCTACCTGCACCTTATATTGCTGATGTAGCCTGCTACAAAGCTTCAGTAG
The DNA here is from genome assembly GCF_949987555.1 of Borostomias antarcticus. Taxonomy (NCBI): domain Eukaryota; kingdom Metazoa; phylum Chordata; class Actinopteri; order Stomiiformes; family Stomiidae; genus Borostomias; species Borostomias antarcticus. Next base: position 93,741 of record NW_028175733.1, read on the forward strand.
ACAGGCCCACAACAGCTTGGAGCCAACACTAAGCTTTCCAAACAACGTAATCAATTAATCATGAATAACCAGTGAAATATCTACCTGCAGTGTTTTTGTAATCCGCAAATAATATTAATATAGGCTACCTTACAATTACATTATAATTGTGTAAAGGGTTATTGTAGGAAATCTAAATCTTAGTTGGAATGGTAACACTAAAAACTGGATAACTTTGCAGTTCAAAGGTAGTTTGTAGAAGATTTGAGAGTTGATCATAGAGAGTGAGGTGCTTTCAGTGGTAAAGAGAGACATTTATAATGATTCTGAGGTTCCCTGAAAGAAGGTTCAGTCTTATTCTAACCCAGTCTGCTCATTCACTGACCAAACGGTAAGATGTTTCTTTTTTAAATGACTATCTCTCAAGTCTGTGACTCTTGTGACTTTGTGACAATTTGTCTGAAGATGAAATATGTGGAACTTGATTGATTAAGAGATTACTTTATTCAAATATTCTATGTACTGTATCACAGTGGTATACTATTTGTTACACAATGTATTTAAATATTATTTAATTATTATTTAATTGTGATTGTGTCAATTAGTAATTTTCACCTCCCAAGCACTTTTACCATTGATTTTGCCTGGAATGAGGACAGGTCATGGCGCTGTTGTGTATTGGTAATATATTGTGGATAGCCTACAGTATGTGTTGCACTAGGATAATACATTTCTTTGATGGTGTTTCATATTGTATTGTACCCTAACCCTAACCCTATTGTACCCTAACCCTAACCCTAACCCTACCTTCAAGGGCCAGCATCTTCCACAGAAACATGTCCTCACTAATGTTTCTATGACTACTGTAATGTACTATACTAACCATACCCTGCTACCTTATTGCACACGTGTGAATGTTCACTAACTCTAAGATATACATTTGTAAATAAGAATATTTATATGTTGACTGCGCTGGTAGTATGTGTGCTTGTTTTTGTGTGTTTATTTCGGGGGTCCAATCATTGTCAGAGGAGGTGAAAAGAGATGTAGAGGATAAAGAACCACGGTTTGCATTTTGTTCTGGTCAAACGCGGAACCACTGAAACAGTCCTGTCTTTCAGTGATTTCAGTGTCTTTCAGAAATAGTCTCTGTTTAGTCCATTCCAAGAGGGAGTTCCCTAGGGTTAGCTATATGACTATTAGCACTGCCCCACACTCTCCCTCACTCCATAACCACTAGTCAAGAGGGAGTTCCCTTAGCACTGCCCAACACTCTCCCTAGGGTTAGGGTTAGGGTTAGGGTTAGCTCACTCCATAACCACTAGTCAGGGCTAGTTCCCTTAGCACTGCCCAACACTCTCCCTCACTCCATAACCACTAGTCAAGAGGGAGTTCCCTTAGCACTGCCCAACACTCTCCCTAGGGTTAGGGTTAGGGTTAGCTCACTCCATAACCACTAGTCAGGGCTAGTTCCCTTAGCACTGCCCTACACTCTCCCTCACTCCATAACCACTAGTCAGGGCTAGTTCCCTTAAATACAGATCATACCAACTCTGAGAATCTACACTTAATCTCATGTTTATTAGTTAAGGTTAGTCTACTCTCCAGGTAACCAGTCACAACTGTCCCAATCATGGTATTGTCATACTGTTATACAGCAGTCACAATAACAGATTTGCCTCAGAAAAACATGACCTGTCATGGTCTTCTACCTCCATGTTCATATTGCTTTTACGTGTTGTTTTCCCTCACCTGTACATTGAGGCTTTGTACGTGATCATCATGTTTGACTGTTATGTATCTGCTTATCTGTGCCTCTTCCTTCACTCTTTCAGCTGTGTGGGGTTGTGTGTGTGTGTGTGTGTGTGTGTGTGTGTGTGTGTGTTCATGTTTGTGGTCGCTTTCTCTGCTTCTGCAGTTGTACACCTTTTCCTCAAAAGGCACCACAACAACAAGGGCATTTAATCAAAGCCTGTTCTCCACCACAGTAGCCTGCTCCAGATGAAAATCTATTTAATTGGTTCCATCATCAGTGGTTTTTAAATGATGGTGACACTGGTCATTTGATGTGAAGTGCACTGAAGCATATTTCTGAGGGCCTGTTTGGGGTTTTACTGAGGTAGATGCCGGTAGGCTACATATTGTTTTCCACTGTGAAAAGTTACATGTATTTTTCACCAATTCAGTTTCACAACGACCAACAGTAAACATACCCCTTAACTGGTAGACCTACAGTACTCCATGCATTTGTTTCACTTGTTTGTATATATGAATATAATGTTGAATAAAATCATCTAACACATTTTAGCCCACTGTCTTTTTTTCCTAGAGAGTGAGTGAGAGACTGCAGTATCTGCATTATGAAATTGGGAGCTTACTGTAGTGATAGTAGGCAACTCTACAGTGATATGGTCTGGCATCATATTTTATTAAGCTTTTTTCTTCCGTACTTGGTGACTAGATACATGTTAGCAGATGTTGGAACCCCGGGATGTTGCAGAATGAGAGAGAACCCTAACCCTAACAGAACCCTAACCCTAACAGAACCCTAACCCTAACAGAACCCTAACCCTAACCCTAACCCTAACAGAACCCTAACCCTAACAGAACCCTAACCCTAACAGAACCCTAACCCTAACAGAACCCTAACCCTAACCCCTGACCCTAACCCTAACCCCAGAGACCGGCGGATACAATGTAACATTCTCGTTCCACAGTGGCACGCGACTTACGTGCGCCGTCATTCCATTGCGCCGGAGAAAGGAGGCGTGGTCCCAGAAGCTCCTCATCACAAGAGAGTAAATGTATTCAAAAATATTAATAGCCATCGGTCTGTATTGTGATATCGAATACTTGCAAAGGGGGATTATTGGGGATATTTCCAGGTCGGGAGCCAATCACAGGTCAGTGTGACATGTCTGCACGGTGAGAGCAGGATGCAGCCTGCAGGGAGGTTTGATGCTGCAGCGCTTAAAGCTTTGTGGCTAGCTGGCTGGCTGGCTGGCTGGGATCTACAGTATGTAACCTGCTAGCTGGGATCTAACCTGCTAGCTGATCTCTCTAACCTGCTAGCTGATCTCTCTAACCTGCTAGCTGATCTCTCTAACCTGCTAGCTGATCTCTCTAACCTGCTAGCTGGGATCTCTCTAACCTGTTAGCTGGGATCTCTCTAACCTGCTAGCTGGGATCTCTCTAACCTGCTAGCTGGGATCTCTCTAACCTGCTAGCTGATCTCTCTAACCTGCTAGCTGGGATCTCTCTAACCTGTTAGCTGGGATCTCTCTAACCTGCTAGCTGGGATCTCTCTAACCTGCTAGCTGGGATCTCTCTAACCTGTTAGCTGGGATCTCTCTAACCTGCTAGCTGGGATCTCTCTAACCTGCTAGCTGGGATCTCTGTAACCTGCTAGCTGGGATGTCTGTAACCTGCTAGCTGGGATGTCTGTAACCTGCTGGCTGGCTGGGATCTATGTAACCTGCCAGCTAGCTGGGATCTATGTAACCAGTTAGCTAGCTAGCTTGTCAGTACAGCAACTGCACAACGGGCTCTCAAATTAACTTAGTTGGAACATTAATTACAGTGCTCAAGTGTTGCTTGATGTTAATGTGCGCAAAGTACCTAGCAGTAGGGTTAGGGTTAGGGTTAGGGTTAGTTAGTACCTAGCAGGCTAGTAGGGTTAGGGTTAGGGTTAGTTAGTACCTAGCAGGCTAGTAGGGTTAGGGTTAGGGTTAGTTAGTACCTAGCAGGCTAGTAGGGTTAGGGTTAGTTAGTACCTAGCAGGCTAGTAGGGTTAGGGTTAGTTAGTACCTAGCAGGCTAGTAGGGTTAGGGTTAGGGTTAGTTAGTACCTAGCAGGCTAGTAGGGTTAGGGTTAGGGTTAGTTAGTACCTAGCAGGCTAGTAGGGTTAGGGTTAGTTAGTACCTAGCAGGCTAGTAGGGTTAGGGTTAGGGTTAGTTAGTACCTAGCAGGCTAGTAGGGTTAGGGTTAGTTAGTACCTAGCAGGCTAGTAGGGTTAGGGTTGGGGTTAGTTAGTACCTAGCAGGCTAGTAGGGTTAGGGTTAGTTAGTACCTAGCAGGCTAGTAGGGTTAGGGTTAGGGTTAGTTAGTACCTAGCAGGCTAGTAGGGTTAGGGTTAGGGTTAGTTAGTCCCTAGCAGGCTAGTAGGGTTAGGGTTAGGGTTAGTTAGTACCTAGCAGGCTAGTAGGGTTAGGGTTAGGGTTAGTGTTAGGGTTAGTTAGTACCTAGCAGGCTAGTAGGGTTAGGGTTAGGGTTAGTTAGTACCTAGCAGGCTAGTAGGGTTAGGGTTAGTTAGTCCCTAGCAGGCTAGTAGGGTTAGGGTTAGGGTTAGTTAGTACCTAGCAGGCTAGTAGGGTTAGGGTTAGGGTTAGGGTTAGCTAGTACCTAGCAGGCTAGTAGGGTTAGGGTTAGGGTTAGGGTTAGTTAGTACCTAGCAGGCTAGTAGGGTTAGGGTTAGTTAGTACCTAGCAGGCTAGTAGGGTTAGGGTTAGGGTTAGTTAGTACCTAGCAGGCTAGTAGGGTTAGGGTTAGTTAGTACCTAGCAGGCTAGTAGGGTTAGGGTTAGTTAGTACCTAGCAGGCTAGTAGGGTTAGGGTTAGGGTTAGGGTTAGGGTTAGTTAGTACCTAGCAGGCTAGTAGGGTTAGGGTTAGGGTTAGTTAGTACCTAGCAGGCTAGTAGGGTTAGGGTTAGGGTTAGTTAGTACCTAGCAGGCTAGTAGGGTTAGGGTTAGGGTTAGTTAGTACCTAGCAGGCTAGTAGGGTTAGGGTTAGTTAGTACCTAGCAGGCTAGTAGGGTTAGGGTTAGGGTTAGTTAGTACCTAGCAGGCTAGTAGTGGGCTGTGTTTGCTCAAGAGCCACTGGTCTGTTTGCATCCTCGTTAGCTCGCTAGCTTAACATGTTCCACGCTCAAGCGATTGGTTTACAGGAGTTGACTGGTTACATTCTTGTTGTATGCTATCGTGGCAATAATATAATATCAACATATTACAGATATTATTGCTTATCCAAGCATAGTTTGCTAGTTACTCATCTCTGCACATCATTGTGAAAGCTGTTTGGCATGAGGAACCGTGTGTCCCGTAGTGAGTGATCATGTCTTTAGGGAGCTGTTGTTTCTTCAGACTGCACTTGATTGAAAGATCCTGTCTTTATTTCTGCTAGACATGGAGACAGATGGGGACCAGAATCAGCAGAGCTCCACCAATGGGAGCGCTCCATCAGGGACAAACTCCCGCCCCTCTCAGATGAACTCCATGTCCCTATATGAGAGACAAGCTGTGCAGGTGTGTGTGTGTGTGTGTGTGTGTGTGTGTGTGTGTGTGTGTGTGTGTGTGTGTGTGTGTGTGTGTGTGCGCGCGCGTGCGTGTGTGGACAGCACCATGTCCCATCAACCCCATCTCTCATTTGTCACTGTATAGAGGTTCTATAACCTCTCACCTCCAGCGCTGGCTTCTACACAGACTCCTTACCAGGATAAAAGCTCATATATCAGCCTGCAGGCTAATGCCTCCCTCCCTCCCCTCTCTCTCTCTCTCTCTCTGGTCCTGTGACATTGAAGACTCACCTCACCACACTTCACCACACCTCACCTCACCACACCTCACCTCACCACACTTCACCACACTTCACCACACCTCACCACACCTCAACCTAACCTGTCGTGTCCTACCTGAGCAGGCTCTGCAGGCGCTGCAGAGACAGCCCAACGCTGCCCAGTACTTCCAGCAGCTCATGCTGCAGCAGCAGATCAACAGCGCCCAGCTACAGAACCTGGCCGCCGTGCAGCAGGTAAAGAGGCATGACAGCAACGCATGGTTAATACAGTAATGCAGGTTCAACAGGTAAAGAGACATAACTAAAGCTTATACAGTAATTAGGTACAGTACAACAAGTAAAGCGATAACTAGTGGTTATATAGTCATGCATGTACAACAGATAAAAGTACATTTACATTATAGATTATCTTCCATTCTCTAGCACTCTGACTGCTGGTGGCACTTGCTCTTATTGAAGGTTTTACTGACGATGACTGGAATGTACTGTTCAGTCGGTTCACTTGTCAAATGTACTTACTGGATAAGTGCTAAATGACTGGAATGTATTATACAGGCATTCTTTTACAGTCCCATCATAATTAAATGTTCCTATTGGTGATTGGTGTTGTCAGTGGGTTTGGCTGTAGGCTATGTTGGAGCTGAGACTTGCATGCAGTCATAGAGAAATGTATGCAGTGAAACTCTTGCCAGAAGGAGATTGTTGTGTGTCCTCTCCCTCTCATAGGCCACTCTTGCTGCCAGTCGCCAGTCCAGCCCCTCTAGCCAATCCCAGAGCACCAGCACAACAGTCACATCTGTAAGAAATCAACTTCATCACCAAAGCCACTGTCCTTAAGATGCTGTTGTTTTGAAGTCACTTCATGGCTGAACACTGCACTGTTTTCTCTGACAGTCAAAATGGTATTTTTTCAATCTGTTTCCTTTTCAGGTGAATGTAACCACCTCTGGGGGTGGGGCCACAACCAACACCCGCACTATTGGTCAGGGCTCCTCTGCGACATCCACCATCAGCCAATCGGTGTTGCTGAGTGGTAGTGCAGGAGGGCAGGGACAGATGTATCTGAGAGTGAGTGATGGGCTGCTGTGTGATGTGTGTTGTGGAGGTTGCAGCCCAGAGGACCTGGAGGATCCCAACCCTTGTGGCTTCTTTTGCAGGTGAACAGATCACTGAGGGCTCCAATCTCCTCCCAGCTCATCTTCATGCCCGGTAGCACGGCAACAGCTGCTGTGGCAACAGTCACCCAGCAACCACAAGCTCAGCAGCAGCAACAACAACAACAACAACAGGAAGTGACACCCACTTCCACCTCCAGCAGCCAGTCAGACAATGACCAGGTGTGGGCCATGTTTGTTTTTACACTTCCTGGTAGAATGTCTACAGTGAGAGTCTGCAGTCTGGGAATGGTAATGTTGTTAGATCTCTCTTCCCTTATTCCCCTTCTCTCTCTCTCTCTCTCTCTCTCTCTCTCTCTCTCTCTCTCTCTCTCTCTCTCTTTCTCTCTTTCTTTCTCTCTCTCTCTCTCTCTCTCTCTCTCGTGTTCTAGGTTCAGAACCTGGTCCTGCGTGGTGCCTCTAGTGCCAAAGGGGTCGGGGTTAAGACCGAAGCCCCAGAACGAGGGGACTCAGGTGGGGAGAAGAACACCAGAACTTGGCCTCCTAAACTCACCGGTTAAATTTTCAAATATTATCTCCAATATCTGTCTACACATTGTCTTCTGTCTTGGGAGTAGTTTTTTATTTGACTAAGTGTATCAGTTTATTATTCATGTGTCATCATCAGTCTCTTCTTCTCCTCCAGCCACCTACTCCCTCATCCAGTCAGCTCACCAGCAGCTCACCCAGAGCACTTCTCCCCCCAAACCCTCCCACTCTCAGCCCCAGCTTACCCACATCAAGATCCCTACTTACCCCCAGAGCTCCAGCACCAGCCTCAAACCTGGCAACCCGTCCAACTCCTCCTCCTCCGGCTCCTCCATCCCCCTCTCCCAGCTCCTCCTGCATGGGCCCAGCTTCGCCTCCGGTCGAGCCCTCACCACGGTGACCTCCGCCGCCACCCACATCCTGGTTCCCACCTCTGGCGCAAACAACCAATCCCACGGTTATCCAGTCGGCGCGGCGACCATGAAGCCCAGCGTGGCCGCGCAGACCCTGGTGGTGCAGCCGCTCCAAAAGACGTCCGTCAACGCCGGGGACAAAGCGGGCGGCCACGGCAACGGCCCAATCCCCATCCAGCCCAAAACCTTACAGGGGCTCCGCCTACCCCTCCAGCTGCCCTCCAGAAACCCGCCACCCATCCTCCCGGCACCCCCCTCCAACAGCCAGACCAGCGCCGCCCCGGCTCCGCCACACATCCCAGTCCAGATAGTCGGGGCCAGACAGAGCAGTTTAGGAAACTCCCAGGCTTTGGCCCTGGCGCAGGCCCGGAGCAGCTGTTCCCAGGACGGCTCCAGCAGCCTGCTCACAATGGTCGCCTCCATCGCGTCCAGGGAGGGAGGGCTCGTAGGCCGGGGGGCGGGACTTAAGAGTCTCCAGTCCCAGCAGGAGGCGCTCCCATTGGCCCACGTCTCCCACTTGCAACCGCAAGCCAATCAGAGCCCCGGACTGAATCCGACTCAGAACTGCACATCGGCTGCCACCCTCTCCTCCCAGTCTCCCTCCTCCGTCTCCTCTTCTCCCTCTCTCTCCCGTTCCTCCCTCCCCCTCCCCCCCCCCCTGTCCGGGGAGGAGTCTAGGGGCGCCCCCGCCGTTGTAGCCACCAATGGGGACGCAGTGGGTGGTCCAACACCACAGGTGGGTGAATTACCGTTGATGACGGCGCAGTAATATTCACACACATAGACACACGCGCACACACACACACACACACACACACACACACACACTAACGCTCGCTACACATTCGCTACCGTTCACTGAGGGGGGTGAGTGGCTAAACAGTGACATACAGTCACACACATCACACGTACAGTACAGTCACACATACAGTCACACACATCACACGTACAGTACAGTCACACACATACAGTCACACACATCACACTTACAGTACAGTCGTTCATTGAGCCTCCTGCGTGTTCCTACTCTGTCTGTAACCGTCTCCGGCGCCGTCTCTACTCAAGGGGAAGCAGACGATTGTTTCACTGAAGCGGAAGTCAGAATCCGACGCGACCAACGAAGAAGATGGCGCCCCGCCCCCGCACCTTCAGCCAATGAGAGAACGCTCCACCTCCCTCTCCTCTCCTGCTGTCGAAGCAGGTAAGACGCCCTGCAGCTGCTGCTGCCCCTACAGCCGTCTGTCAGACCTTTTCACACCTGTGAAGTAATCCTGGTCTCTCTGTCTTTGTCCAGGCCCTGGTCATCCCTCCCCCCCCCCGTCCATCTCTCCCTCCCTGTCCGTGTCTCGTCTTGGGGGAGGGCAGGGGGAGAGAGCCGCCCCTCCCCAGGCCGTGGTCAAACCTCACGTCCTCACACACCTCATAGAGGGATTCGTCATCCAGGAGGGAGCTGAGCCCTTCCCTGTGAGTGCTCGTGGGATTTGTAGTTTCTTTACATGTTAAGAGTCATGTAGAGTGCAGCGAAACTACATTATTAATTCACTTGGGGTTATGTGTCCAGTATCCTTACAGCTGTGACATATAAAGTTAGCATTTTTTAGCCTTAATCTTGTCTAGTCTTGTTCACCTCTGTCTTGGTTGACAGGTGTGTGGGCCAGTGAAGGAGCCAGCTGGTGAGGATTTGACCAATGACAATCCAGATGCTAGCCAATCAGAGTCTGTGACTCCTGCAACAGGTCAGGATCAGAATATCGTGACAGATATGCATGAAACAATGAGACAGACAACCGCTGTTTATGTAGCTGTTCTCAAGTGTTCTATGTACCGATAGACTAATTGAGTTCTACTCTATTGTCAGTGCTGAAGTGTGAGTACTGTAAGAGCTTTGCTCCTGCCAGCCAGTTCAGAGGCACCAAGAGGTTCTGCTCCATGACCTGCGCCAAGAGGTACAGTCACACATTCCTACTGTTATTACTACTGTTATTACTGATTAACTCCATTCAACTAATCCTAACTTACATTCACTATTACTAATTAATTACATTCATTATTACTGATCAATTACATTCATTATTACTGATCAACTACATTCATTATTACTGATCAACTACATTCATTATTAATGATCAACTACATTCATTATTACTGATCAACTACATTCATTATTACTGATCAACTACATTCATTATTACTGATCAACTACATTCATTATTAATGATCAACTATATTCATTATTACTGATCAACTACATTCATTATTACTGATCAACTACATTCATTATTACTGATCAACTACATTCATTATTAATTATCAACTACATTCATTATTAATGATCAACTACATTCATTATTACTGATCAACTACATTCATTATTACTGATCAACTACATTCATTATTAATGATCAACTACATTCATTATTACTGATCAACTACATTCATTATTAATGATCAACTACATTCATTATTACTGATCAACTACATTCATTATTAAGGATCAACTACATTCATTATTACTGATCAACTACATTCATTATTACTGATCAACTACATTCATTATTAATGATCAACTATATTCATTATTACTGATCAACTACATTCATTATTACTGATCAACTACATTCATTATTACTGATCAACTACATTCATTATTAATGATCAACTACATTCATTATTACTGATCAACTACATTCATTATTACTGATCAACTACATTCATTATTACTGATCAACTACATTCATTATTAATGATCAACAACATTCATTATTACTGATCAACTACATTCATTATTACTGATCAACTACATTCATTATTACTGATCAACTACATTCATTATTAATGATCAACAACATTCATTATTAAGGATCAACCACATTAATTATAACTGATCAACTACATTCATTATTACTGATCAACTACATTCATTATTACTGATCAACTACATTCATTATTACTGATCAACTATATTATTTATTAAGGATCAACTACATTCATTATTACTGATCAACTATTATTTATTAATGATCAACTACATTCATTATTAATTATCAACTATATTATTTATTAATGATCAACTACATTCATTATTACTGATCAACTACATTCATTATTACTGATCAACTACATTCATTATTAAGGATCAACTACATTCATTATTACTGATCAACTATTATTTATTAATGATCAACTACATTCATTATTAATTATCAACTATATTATTTATTAATGATCAACTATATTGATTATTACTGATCAACTACATTCATTATTAATGATCAACTACATTCATTATTACTGATCAACTACATTCATTATTACTGATCAACTACATTCATTATTAATGATCAACTACATTCATTATTAATGATCAACTATATTATTTATTAATGATCAACTACATTCATTATTAATGATCAACTATATTATTTATTAATTACCAACTACATTCATTATTAATGATCAACTACATTCATTATTAAGGATCAACTTCATTCATTATTACTGATCAACTACATTCATTATTACTGATCAACTATATTATTTATTAATGATCAACTACATTCATTATTAATGATCAACTATATTATTTATTAATGACCAACTACATTCATTATTACTGATCAACTACATTCATTATTAAGGATCAACTACATTCATTATTACTGATCAACTACATTAATTATTACTGATCAACTACATTCATTATTAATGATCAACTATATTATTTATTAATGATCAACTACATTCATTATTACTGATCAACTACATTCATTATTAATGATCAACTACATTCATTATTAATGATCAACTACATTCATTATTAATGATCAACTATATTATTTATTAATGATCAACTACATTCATTATTAATGATCAACTACATTCATTATTAATGATCAACTATATTATTTATTAATGATCAACTACATTCATTATTACTGATCAACTACATTCATTATTACTGATCAACTACATTCATTATTACTGATCAACTACATTCATTATTAATGATCAATTACATTCATTATTAATGATCAACTATATTATTTATTAATGATCAACTACATTCATTATTACTGATCAAGTACATTCATTATTACTGATCAACTACATTCATTATTACTGATCAACTACATTCATTATTACTGATCAACTACATTCATTATTAATGATCAACTACATTCATTATTACTGATCAACTACATTTATTATTACTGATCAACTACATTCATTATTAATGATCAACTAAATTCATTATTACTGATCAACTAAATTCATTATTACTGATCAATTACATTCATTATTAAGGATCAACTACATTCATTATTACTGATCAACTACATTCATTATTACTGATCAACTATATTATTTATTAATGATCAACTACATTCATTATTAATGATCAACTACATTCATTATTACTGATCAACTACATTCATTATTAATTATCAACTATATTATTTATTAATGATCAACTACATTCATTATTACTGATCAACTACATTCATTATTACTGATCAACTACATTCATTATTACTGATCAACTATATTATTTATTAAGGATCAACTACATTCATTATTACTGATCAACTATTATTTATTAATGATCAACTACATTCATTATTAATTATCAACTATATTATTTATTAATGATCAACTACATTCATTATTACTGATCAACTACATTCATTATTACTGATCAACTACATTCATTATTACTGATCAACTATATTATTTATTAAGGATCAACTACATTCATTATTACTGATCAACTATTATTTATTAATGATCAACTACATTCATTATTAATTATCAACTATATTATTTATTAATGATCAACTACATTCATTATTACTGATCAACTACATTCATTATTACTGATCAACTACATTCATTATTAAGGATCAACTACATTCATTATTACTGATCAACTATTATTTATTAATGATCAACTACATTCATTATTAATTATCAACTATATTATTTATTAATGATCAACTACATTCATTATTAATTATCAACTATATTATTTATTAATGATCAACTACATTGATTATTACTGATCAACTACATTCATTATTAAGGATCAACTACATTCATTATTAATGATCAACTACATTCATTATTAATGATCAACTATATTATTTATTAATGATCAACTACATTCATTATTACTGATCAACTACATTCATTATTAATGATCAACTACATTCATTATTACTGATCAACTATATTATTTATTAATGATCAACTACATTCATTATTAATGATCAACTATATTATTTATTAATGACCAACTACATTCATTATTACTGATCAACTACATTCATTATTAAGGATCAACTACATTCATTATTAATAATCAACTATATTATTTATTAATGACCAACTACATTCATTATTACTGATCAACTACATTCATTATTACTGATCAACTACATTCATTATTAATGATCAACTATATTATTTATTAATGATCAACTACATTCATTATTACTGATCAACTACATACATTATTAATGATCAACTCCATTCATTATTAATGATCAACTACATTCATTATTAATGATCAACTACATTCATTATTAATGATCAACTATATTATTTATTAATGATCAACTACATTCATTATTAATGATCAACTAAATTCATTATTACTGATCAACTAAATTCATTATTACTGATCAACTACATTCATTATTAATGATCAACTACATTCATTATTAATGATCAACTACATTCATTATTAATGATCAATTACATTCATTATTAAGGATCAACTACATTCATTATTACTGATCAACTACATTCATTATTACTGATCAACTATATTATTTATTAATGATCAACTACATTCATTATTAATGATCAACTACATTCATTATTAAGGATCAACTACATTCATTATTACTGATCAACTTCATTCATTATTAATGATCAACTACATTCATTATTAATGATCAACTACATTCATTATTAATGATCAACTACATTCATTATTACTGATCAACTACATTCATTATTAATGATCAACTACATTCATTATTAAGGATCAACTACATTCATTATTACTGATCAACTTCATTCATTATTAATGATCAACTACATTCATTATTAATGATCAACTACATTCATTATTAATGATCAATTACATTCATTAGTAATGATCAACTATATTATTTATTAATGATCAACTACATTCATTATTACTGATCAACTACATTCATTATTACTGATCAACTTCATTCATTATTAATGATCAACTACATTCATTATTAATGATCAACTACATTCATTATTAATGATCAACTACATTCATTATTAATGATCAATTACATTCATTATTAATGATCAACTATATTATTTATTAATTATCAACTACATTCATTATTACTGATCAACTACATTCATTATTACTGATCAACTACATTCATTATTAAGGATCAACTACATTCATTATTACTGATCAACTACATTCATTATTAATGATCAACTACATTCATTATTACTGATCAATTACATTCATTATTACTGATCAAGTACATTCATTATTACTGATCAACTACATTCATTATTACTGATCAACTACATTCATTATTAAGGATCAACTACATTCATTATTAAGGATCAACTACATTCATTATTAATGATCAACTACATTCATTATTAATGATCAACTACATTCATTATTAAGGATCAACTATATTCATTATTACTGATCAACTACATTCATTATTACTGATCAACTACATTCATTATTACTGATCAACTACATTCAGTATTACTGATCAACTACATTAATTACTAATGATCAACTACATTCATTATTACTGATCAACTACATTCATTATTACTGATCAACTACATTCATTATTAATGATCAACTACATTCATTATTAATGATCAACTACATTCATTATTAATGATCAACTACATTCATTATTAATGATCAACTACATTCATTATTAATTATCAACTATATTATTTATTAATGATCAACTACATTCATTATTACTGATCAACTACATTCATTATTAATGATCAACTACATTCATTATTACTGATCAACTACATTCATTATTACTGATCAACTACATTCATTATTAATGATCAACTACATTCATTATTAATTATCAACTATATTATTTATTAATGATCAACTACATTCATTATTAATGATCAACTACATTCATTATTAATGATCAACTACATTCATTATTACTGATCAACTACATTCATTATTACTGATCAACTACATTCATTATTAATGATTAACTACATTCATTATTAATGATCAACTACATTCATTATTAATGATCAACTACATTCATTATTACTGATCAACTACATTCATTATTACTGATCAACTACATTCATTATTAATGATCAACTACATTCATTATTAATGATCAACTACATTCATTATTAATGATCAACTACATTCATTATTAATGATCAACTACATTCATTATTAATGATCAACTACATTCATTATTAATGATCAACTACATTCATTATTACTGATCAACTACATTCATTATTATTGATCAACTACATTCATTAGCTTCATGGATAGAGAGGTCTGTACTGTTATCAGCATTTAACTACAGTAGGTCTATCTGTAAGGTACAGTGGAGTAGAGAAAATAATGCCACACCCAGTCACAATCACACCCAGTAGGCTGGACAGCCCTCACTCCTCATACTGCATCACTCCCACATAGTCAAGATCCAACTCTCCCGGTGATCAGCAGTGTGTAGCTTAGCTTCCATCTGTAGTTCTCCAGTGCGTTTGTAGTCCTTTGTAACTCATTCCCAGGGTGAGTGGTGTGATTAGCGAGGTGCAGCACAGTGTTGGTGGACTCTGTGTAACTGTATGTCTCTTATTCAGTATGTATTGGTTCCCCAGGTACAACGTGAGCTTCCGCATGCGCCAGGGTCATCACCACAGCAACCAGGATCATCACCAGGGTAACCGCCTGAGCCAATCGGACGAGGACGGGGTCATGAGGAGGAGGGTCCCCCGGAGAACCAGCTCAGAGATCGCCAGCGCCAAGATAGCCGGGAGGCCCCTTCCTGTCAAGGTAACGGCCAGGCTGACCAATAGGAGGACACTAATAGTTACCTCAAACTGATTACAAACAATTTGGCTCTATTGGGCCTGGTTTTGGGCTAAAAATAGACACGCACACACCCATCTGACACATCCCTGTGTTTGCCCACAGTGCCGATCAGAGTCCAGTCACTCGGACGAGGCGTCCAGTGGTGAGGAAGAGGAGGACGACGCCATGTCCCTCTCTCCTGCCTCCTCCACTTCCTGTCACCAGCCTCCTCCTGCGCTACCATTGGAGGGCTCCGGACCCCACTTCCTGCCCGGTAGCCCGGCCCAGTGGAGTGTGGAGGAAGTGTCTCAGTTCATCTCTTCTCTCCAAGGTAACAAATTCCTCTGTCGATGTTGTAAAGTACAATACATGCCTGAATATATGGAGCAACCCTCTTCCTTACCTTCATTCCTCCCTCCCCGCCTCTCTCTGTCTCCATCTCTCTCCTGCACCCTCTCTCCTCCACCCTCCCCGCCTCTCTCTGTCTCCATCTCTCTCCTGCACCCTCTCTCCTCCACCCTCCCCGCCTCTCTCTGTCTCCATCTCTCTCCTGCACCCTCTCTCCTCCACCCTCCCCGCCTCTCTCTGTCTCCATCTCTCTCCTGCACCCTCTCTCCTCCTCCCTCCCCACCTCTCTCTGTCTCCATCTCTCTCCTGCACCCTCTCTCCTCCACCCTCCCCGCCTCTCTCTGTCTCCATCTCTCTCCTCCTCCCTCCCAGGTTGTGAGGAGCTCGCAGCCCAGTTCCTGTCCCAGGAGATTGACGGACAGGCGCTCCTCCTACTCAGAGAAGAGCACCTTATGTCCACCATGAACATCAAGCTAGGTCCCGCCCTCAAGATCTGTGCCCACATCAACACCCTGAGAGACTGACTTTTACGGCTGGCTCCACCAATAACAGTCTGACCCTTGATGAGATCTGATTGGTCACTGATGGTGACTGCACTACATCGCTCTCTGATTGGCTTTGGATTGGATTGGATTTTGACGCATAGGTCCCATCAAGTGCATTTGAGGGTGCTTTTCAAACTGAATGCATTTGGGGGGGGGGGGGGGCTGGGTTGTGAATGGCTACAGAGGGAAAAAGGGTGGGTGATAACGAGAAAAGGGGTGGAAGGGATGACAGGAGGTGACAACTGACAATGTGTCTGCCTAAAGACTCTTTAACTGAGCTAGTTTTGTGGTCCGTTCATTTTTATATATTCTGTCAAAAAAAATAGAACAAGTGAGAGAGCAACACAAACTAGCCACGTGAGAAATGAAGACCTTAAAACATGGTATACGTGTGTGTGAATGAGCGAGTGAGAGAACCTACAGTATATACAGTATATACAGTACGTGTTACGTTCGCCTGTACTATTTAAATGCACCTTTTGTGTTTTCTGTACTGCCTTTTACTTGGTTTGCCCCGTAGAGAACGATTACGCCATTATCACTTTGTGAACATCGTGGCCTTTTATTCGTAGTTTCAATAATGAGGGTTACCCTAACCCTAACCCTAACCCTAACCCTTCAATAACGACCCAAAGCACTAGAACACATTCTCTTCTCTTTAAAAAAAAAAAAACAAAAAAAAAAACAACCTAAAAAACAAAAACAAAAAAACATTTCATATCATTCCTTGCTTTTTTTATCAGCACTTCTGTCGTGTGGTCAGGCCATGCAGTGCAGAGCAGTCATTTTGCCTTTTGCCAATAATAACAGAGTAGCGATGACGTTTCTGCTGTTGCAACTGGTCAGCAGTCTTCCTCCTAGCTTTCCTCTTCATCGTCTGGAGGCTGTCATGGTCAGGGTTAGGGTTAGGACATGGTCACTAGGCTGTCATGGTCAGGGTTAGGGTTAGGACATGGTCACTAGGCTGTCATGGTCAGGGTTAGGGTTAGGACATGGTCACTAGGCTGTCATGGTCAGGGTTAGGGTTAGGACATGGTCACTAGGCTGTCATGGTCAGGGTTAGGGTTAGGACATGGTCACTAGGCTGTCATGGTCAGGGTTAGGGTTAGGACATGGTCACTAGGCTGTCATGGTCAGGGTTAGGGTTAGGACATGGTCACTAGGCTGTCACTAGCAGTTGTATTGAGTCTTCTCTCCAGTAGGAAACTCCTGCTATTTTGTGTGTTTACATTTCAAGCTTCGAGGAGCATCATGCAAATAAATAAATAAATACTTTAGGACAACATTGTGCCTAAGTGGTAGTGCTTTTATTTTGCATTGATATGGATTTACCAGAACATTCTAAAAGGAGCTGTGATGTGAATGGTGGTTGTGATTCAGACCTGCCAGTCTCGCTCTTGCAACAGTGTCCATCTTAGTTTCTCAACTAGGGGTTATGAGTCCCTGTCTCCCAGCAGAATTGAGAAGTGAAAAAATGATGCATCGGCTGTCTGTTGTCTCCAGTATATCTATATAAATGCAGCATCTGTCACCAGAACTGGTCTGTGCACGGTGAACTGGTCTGTGCACGGTGAACTGGTCTGTGCACGGTGAACTGGTCTGTGCACGGTGAACTGGTCTGTGCACGGTGAACTGGTCTGTGCACGGTGAACTGGTCTGTGCACGGTGAACTGGTCTGTGCACGGTGAACTGGTCTGTGCAGGTGAACTGGTCTGTGCAGGTGAACTGGTCTGTGCAGGTGGTCACTGGGCAGGTTGAAGCCGTCCCATAGAGGTGTCCACCAGAGACTTGGTTTTCACAGTTCAGGCCTGTCAATACGAGGTCCCTCAAACTGGTCCAGAGACGCATACTAGCACACAGTCTCCCAGTAGTCCTGCATACTAGCACACAGTCTCACAGTAGTCCTGCATACTGCATACTAGCACACAGTCTCACAGTAGTCCTGCATACTAGCACACAGTCTCACAGTAGTCCTGAATACTGCATACTAGCACACAGTCTCCCAGTAGTCCTGAATACTGCATACTAGCACACAGTCTCACAGTAGTCCTATATACTGCATACTAGCACACAGTCTCACAGTAGTCCTGAATACTGCATACTAGCACACAGTCTCCCAGTAGTCCTGCATACTGCATACTAGCACACAGTCTCACAGTAGTCCTGAATACTGCATACTAGCACACAGTCTCCCAGTAGTCCTATATACTGCATACTAGCACACAGTCTGCATACTAGCACACAGTCTCACAGTAGTCCTGAATGCAAGCTGCGACAGCAGCAGCACTGGCCATGGAGGCTGATGACGGACAAGTCCTTGATCCAATCAGAGGACTGCATAATTGTAGGCCTCTCCATATCCCGCCTCCCGCAGGTATCTCTCAATGTTCAATGGCTCAGACACCCGCAGAACCGTCCTGTCATTGGCACTCCTCTCTCCTGATTGGAGCTTCTGGATCAGCTCAGCCAATGAGGGGCGCTTCTGGGGAGTCCACTGGCAACAGGACTTGATGAGGGAGTAGCTGGAAGAGGTACGGAGATGATATAGAAGTATTATAGATTAGTCAGTATCTCAAGCTATTTAATATACTGTAGCTCCAAGTGTTGATAACTAATATAATTGTGTCAATGTCAATATTGAGGATTAGTGGCAGCAATGCTAATGAGGTAATTCTCCTGCACTTTATAAAGGGAGTTTTCTGGTTCTGTAGTTCTGAGTGGGTTCTGAGTCTTACAGTGCGTTGGAACAGCTGGCTGGTCTCTCTAGTGTCCTCCCTCTCAGGAGGTGCTGCAGAAGCTCGCTGGACATGACCTCAGGGAAGGGAGGGTCACCTAGCAGAAGGGGAGAAGTACACTACTGTCCAGGAGCTGTCCACTCCAAAATGGTTGACCAGCACTGACTGATATATTAATGGATTTCAGCCACTGCTCGTTGATTGATTAAATAAATTAGATTACAACAACTCTCACCCAGTGTTACCATCTCATGGAGCAGGATTCCAAAGGACCAGCTGTTAGAGAGAGAATTAACCCTGTTAACCAAACTATGACATAAAACAACAACAACAAAAACATTATCAAACAGTCTCAACTTTTTGGTGATAATTTGAATAGTTCAACCAATCAGAGAAGCTACTCACACATCACTGCTTTGACTGACAACTCTCCTGGCCAATAGCTCTGGAGCATGCCACTTCCTCATCTCCATGTCCTCCAGCTCCCCTGGAGTCCCTGCCTGGCTCCGCCTCCGGTAGGCTGGGCCCAGCCCCCAAAGCTTTGCCGTCAGATCTCGGCCAATCAGGACGCTCCGAGCGCCCACGTTGCCATGGATACAGCTCTTGCTGTGCAGGTGTTCCTAGGTGGACAAACAGAGGAGGAGATTGGTCTCCACGGTGACTGTGCACAGTAACAGGGATGTGCTAGCTTACAGTAATAAGGTAAGAGAGAGAAAGAGAGGGATTTACCAACCAACCCTAACCCTATATACCAACCAACCCTAACCCTATATACCAACCAACCCTAACCCTATATACCAACCAACCCTAACCCTATATACCAACCAACCCTAACCCTATATACCAACCAACCCTAACCCTAACCCTATATACCAACCAACCCTAACCCTATATACCAACCAACCCTAACCCTATATACCAACCAACCCTAACCCTATATACCAACCAACCCTAACCCTATATACCAACCAACCCTAACCCTAAATACCAACCAACCCTAACCCTATATACCAACCAACCCTAACCCTATATACCAACCAACCCTAACCCTATATACCAACCAACCCTAACCCTATATACCAACCAACCCTAACCCTATATACCAACCAACCCTAACCCTAACCCTATATACCAACCAACCCTAACCCTATATACCAACCAACCCTAACCCTAAATACCAACCAACCCTAACCCTATATACCAACTAACCCTAACCCTATATACCAACCAACCCTAACCCTATATACCAACCAACCCTAACCCTAACCCTATATACCAACTAACCCTAACCCTATATACCAACCAACCCTAACCCTATATACCAACCAACCCTAACCCTAACCCTATATACCAACCAACCCTAACCCTATATACCAACCAACCCTAACCCTATATACCAACCAACCCTAACCCTATATACCAACCAACCCTAACCCTAACCCTATATACCAACCAACCCTAACCCTAAATACCAACCAACCCTAACCCTATATACCAACTAACCCTAACCCTATATACCAACCAACCCTAACCCTATATACCAACCAACCCTAACCCTATATACCAACCAACCCTAACCCTATATACCAACCAACCCTAACCCTAAATACCAACCAACCCTAACCCTAACCCTATATACCAACCAACCCTAACCCTATATACCAACCAACCCTAACCCTAAATACCAACCAACCCTAACCCTATATACCAACCCTAACCCTAACCCTAAATACCAACCAACCCTAACCCTATATACCAACCAACCCTAACCCTAAATACCAACCAACCCTAACCCTATATACCAACCAACCCTAACCCTATATACCAACCAACCCTAACCCTATATACCAACCAACCCTAACCCTATATACCAACCAACCCTAACCCTAACCCTATATACCAACCAACCCTAACCCTATATACCAACCAACCCTAACCCTATATACCAACCAACCCTAACCCTATATACCAACCAACCCTAACCCTATATACCAACCAACCCTAACCCTATATACCAACCAACCCTAACCCTATATACCAACCAACCCTAACCCTATATACCAACCAACCCTAACCCTATATACCAACCAACCCTAACCCTAAATACCAACCAACCCTAACCCTATATACCAACCAACCCTAACCCTATATACCAACCAACCCTAACCCTATATACCAACCAACCCTAACCCTATATACCAACCAACCCTAACCCTAACCCTATATACCAACCAACCCTAACCCTATATACCAACCAACCCTAACCCTATATACCAACCAACCCTAACCCTATATACCAACCAACCCTAACCCTATATACCAACCAACCCTAACCCTATATACCAACCAACCCTAACCCTATATACCAACCAACCCTAACCCTATATACCAACCAACCCTAACCCTATATACCAACCAACCCTAACCCTAACCCTATATACCAACCAACCCTAACCCTATATACCAACTAACCCTAACCCTATATACCAACCAACCCTAACCCTATATACCAACCAACCCTAACCCTATATACCAACCAACCCTAACCCTATATACCAACCAACCCTAACCCTATATACCAACCAACCCTAACCCTATATACCAACCAACCCTAACCCTATATACCAACCAACCCTAACCCTATATACCAACCAACCCTAACCCTATATACCAACCAACCCTAACCCTATATACCAACCAACCCTAACCCTATATACCAACCAACCCTAACCCTATATACCAACCAACCCTAACCCTAACCCTATATACCAACCAACCCTAACCCTATATACCAACCAACCCTAACCCTAAATACCAACCAACCCTAACCCTATATACCAACCAACCCTAACCCTATATACCAACCAACCCTAACCCTAACCCTATATACCAACCAACCCTAACCCTAACCCTATATACCAACCAACCCTAACCCTATATACCAACCAACCCTAACCCTATATACCAACCAACCCTAACCCTATATACCAACCAACCCTAACCCTATATACCAACCAACCCTAACCCTATATACCAACCAACCCTAACCCTATATACCAACCAACCCTAACCTTATATACCAACCAACCCTAACCCTATATACCAACCAACCCTAACCCTATATACCAACCAACCCTAACCCTATATACCAACCAACCCTAACCTTATATACCAACCAACCCTAACCCTATATACCAACCAACCCTAACCCTATATACCAACCAACCCTAACCTTATATACCAACCAACCCTAACCCTATATACCAACCAACCCTAACCCTATATACCAACCAACCCTAACCCTATATACCAACCAACCCTAACCCTATATACCAACCAACCCTAACCCTATATACCAACCAACCCTAACCCTATATACCAACCAACCCTAACCCTATATACCAACCAACCCTAACCCTAACCCTATATACCAACCAACCCTAACCCTATATACCAACCAACCCTAACCCTATATACCAACCAACCCTAACCCTATATACCAACCAACCCTAACCCTATATACCAACCAACCCTAACCCTATATACCAACCAACCCTAACCCTATATACCAACCAACCCTAACCCTATATACCAACCAACCCTAACCCTATATACCAACCAACCCTAACCCTATATACCAACCCTAACCCTATATACCAACCAACCCTAACCCTATATACCAACCAACCCTAACCTTATATACCAACCAACCCTAACCCTATATACCAACCAACCCTAACCCTATATACCAACCAACCCTAACCCTATATACCAACCAACCCTAACCTTATATACCAACCAACCCTAACCCTATATACCAACCAACCCTAACCCTATATACCAACCAACCCTAACCCTATATACCAACCAACCCTAACCCTATATACCAACCAACCCTAACCCTATATACCAACCAACCCTAACCCTATATACCAACCAACCCTAACCCTAACCCTATATACCAACCAACCCTAACCCTATATACCAACCAACCCTAACCCTATATACCAACCAACCCTAACCCTATATACCAACCAACCCTAACCCTAACCCTATATACCAACCAACCCTAACCCTAACCCTATATACCAACCAACCCTAACCCTGTATACCAACCAACCCTAACCCTATATACCAACCAACCCTAACCCTATATACCAACCAACCCTAACCCTATATACCAACTAACCCTAACCCTATATACCAACCAACCCTAACCCTATATACCAACCAACCCTAACCCTAACCCTATATACCAACCAACCCTAACCCTATATACCAACTAACCCTAACCCTATATACCAACCAACCCTAACCCTATATACCAACCAACCCTAACCCTAACCCTATATACCAACCAACCCTAACCCTATATACCAACCAACCCTAACCCTATATACCAACCAACCCTAACCCTATATACCAACCAACCCTAACCCTATATACCAACCAACCCTAACCCTATATACCAACCAACCCTAACCCTATATACCAACCAACCCTAACCCTATATACCAACCAACCCTAACCCTATATACCAACCAACCCTAACCCTATATACCAACCAACCCTAACCCTATATACCAACCAACCCTAACCCTATATACCAACCAACCCTAACCCTATATACCAACCAACCCTAACCCTAACCCTATATACCAACCAACCCTAACCCTATATACCAACCAACCCTAACCCTATATACCAACCAGAGCTGACGCCACCTGTCCTCCTATGGTGAATATGCGCTTCTCTGTGAGGTCACATGGCGAGTCCTCCCCTGGGTGGTCCTGACAGGAACAGTCATAACAGTCTTTAATTAATACCTCACTATCAGTAGGTCTAGTCCACATGCTCACCCCTCCCACCACACACACACACACACACACACACACCTGTCGACACTTCCAGAGGTATCCCAGCAGGTCTCTATGCTCCAGCTCTTCAACCACCATCACCATGGGCAACTGCACAGAGACTACGCCCATTAGCCCAGGCAGGAAGGGGTGTGGCCCCAGCTCAGACAGGAAGGAGGCAAAACCCAGGAAGTGCTGTTGCTCGCCGACGTTGGCGGATTCTGGGAAGGGAATGCGAGGGGTCTTTGATGCTGTTCAGAAAGCAGAGCACTGTGGGAGGTGTAGTTGTTTTTTTGTAATTTTGGGGTTCGAATTGATTAGTTGACTTGAGTAATTAAAGTGGTCATTTAACCAAGATATCAAGTTTTTTTTTTTTTTTATCATATATAATCTACTATCTTTATTCCCTACAGAGACTATTGAGTATACGCTCACATTGCGCCTCATATAGAACATGTACATACACATTGCAACTCTCTTGACTATATCTCATCATCTTGTTTCTATATCTGTAGTGAGCCTGAGGCTGTTATGGTTTGACACCTTTCAGCACTCGTAGGACGACGTCCCTGTGTTCCATCCTGGCCCTGTAGAGGGCGACAGAGTCTCCCGGCAACACAGAGAAGGACAGAGGCAGCGGGCCGACCAGCAGGAGGGCGCTGCGCTGCCTCTCCCTGGGCGTCTCCGGTACTGCGGTCAGTGTGGACCGCCCGGTCCGTCTGCTGGGGGCGGTCATGGGGAGAACCTCATGTTCTACGGGGTTCAGCTCAGGCGGGGCTGGGGAGGGAAGGGAAAGGAATTGAATGAGCAGCCTGTCCCAAAATACTGATATTGAGGTTTCTATCGAGCAAAGCATACGTTCTACATACAGCGAGATCAAACCTACACACACACACAGACACACACACACACACACACACACAGACACACACACACACACACACACACACACAGACGTAGGGACTCACCGTCGATGCCCTGCAGGTCATGTCTGTGTCTGTGTGTGTGTGTGTGTGTGTGTGTGTGCCTGCTGGGCCTGGTCCTGCGTGGTCGGACCACAGGCCTGACGGGGCACTGGGGGGGCCGTCGCTGGCGGTGGTACCTCAGCACACACAGAGCCAGGAGAACAAGCAGGAAGCCTCCCACTAGCAGGCTGGGAACGATGATCACTTCCTGTTCATATGTTCTGACCACTGTGAGAGAGAGAGAGACAGAGAGAGAGAGGAGGTGGAGAGAGAGAGGAGGTGGAGAGTGAGAAAGAGAGAGAGAGGAGGTGGAGAGCGAGAGAGAGAGAAAGGGTCACAGATGGCTCCATATCTGTAGACTCGTGGAACCAATGAAATGAGGAAGATGTGGAATTAATATCACTTTACTTTCCGGGCTGGTTTCCTGGACATTTCAACAATTTCCCCTCCGGGATGGATACAGTATATATCTATCTGTCTATGTATAATCAATATAGATACAGTATCTGTCTATGTATGATCAATATAGATACAGTATCTGTCTATGTATGATCAATATAGTCAATACTGAATGTGATTATGAATAATCAATATAGTCAATACTGAATGTGATCAATATAGTCAATACTGAATGTGATGACACCCTCTGTACATGACCCAGAACCCAAGCTAACTAACAGGTCCTGGTTATGGTGAAGGGACAGGGTGACTCACATAAAAATACAATCTTACACAGTATGTATCTGTCACACGCCCAATAGTACAAAGCATTGATATTCAATGAGTAACAATGATGCATGTACTAGAACATTTGTGCTACTGGGCGTGTGTGACAGACACATACTGTGCAAGACTGTGACCTGGTGTTAGTGCCGCCTTTGGCCACATGCCACTAATACTCCTGCCCTCTCTCCCCTGGGGCTACGGGAACCACGTCAACGAAAGAACCTCTCTCACACCTTGCTTTGTCTTAATCCACATGTGGGCCTGCCTTGCACATACTCATTACAATAAGGACCTAGCTCCTATCCACCACTGACTTGATTGGGCAAGTGTGGCTCTGTGGGGTTGTGTGTGTGTGTGTGTGTGTGTGTGTGTGTGTGTGTTTGAGTGAGGTCACGCATAGATAGACAGTAACCAGGTACAGTGGGATGGATTGAGAACTCCTCTGTCTGGTTGAGGTTCATTCTCATGATGAGGTACGAGTTTCATAATTGATCTCACGTAATCGTCATAACTGTAAATGAGGGCAACCTCAGTGTCCTTCGAGTCTAAATAAAGGTTATTGAATTGAATTGAATAACATGAGAGCGCCCGCTCAGGCTCAACCCGTCACCCCCAGATCAGCAGTCAACACCAATCAAGAATGAAGCTTGTTTGTAATCTTCCAAGAGCCCACAAATTAAAGAATGGAGGACTAATAAAAAGGAAGAAAGTTTTTATAGGAATCTGCATAAAGGCAGTGGTGCTAAATAATAATAACACCCTGATCTCTTTGATTTGTTGAATATGTTGAGGTGTGCCCTGTATGGTGTGGTATACCTAACCCTAACCCTGTATGGTGTGGTATCCCTAACCCTAACCCTAACCCTGTATGGTGTGGTATACCTAACCCTAACCCTGTATGGTGTGGTATACCTAACCCTAACCCTGTATGGTGTGGCATACCTAACCCTAACCCTGTATGGTGTGGTAGAGGCCTATGTTGGGCTTGGTCTGCTATCAGTGTTTTCCAT
>NW_028175733.1:120829-135829 GCF_949987555.1 Borostomias antarcticus
GTCTGGCTGCTTAGCTGCCTGCTCCCTCACTGAGATGCACCATGTATGTACTATGCATCTCACACACACCCACGCACACACGCGTGGGAGTTTAAACACACACACACACACACACAGGCATGCATGCGTAAACACACTAAGACATACACAGATGTGGAAACTCACATACACGGCAAAGGCAGCTAAAAGTGAAGTCAGAAGGTCCGTTCACCTGGACAGTGCAGCACAACCAATGAGCATGTTTTGCATGTCAGCTCACCTGGAATTCTCCCTGGGAGGGTGTGTGTGTCAGGCTGGGAAGCAGTGTGCCTGAGTAGACAAACCACGGGATTCTCCGCTGCCCAAGAACATAGTCTGACATGACCAACTTCAACATCTGTCAGTCATGCTCCAGCATGTTGTCGTGTCCTGTCAGTCCAGTCACTGATGTTTGGGTTCCAGTTGTATCTCGCTCTCAACTGTGTTGTAACTCCTTCCTAACGCCTCTGCCTCTCTGTCCCAGGTTGACCACGCCCTCTTCTGCACCTTTTCCTCCTCACCCTTATCACCAGCAACCCAGTGTGTGTGTGTGTGTGTGTGTGTGTGTGTGTGTGTGTGTAAACACTCATATATATCACTCTCCCTCAGGGCCTTGCCTGAATACATACTGTTATATATATATATATATATATATATACATACATACATATACATAACAGTATATATTCAGGCAAGGACTGGGAGGCCCTGAGGGAGAGTGATATATATGAGTGTTTACACACACACACACACACACACACACACACACACACACACACACACACACACACACACACACACACACCGATGTTATAATAGTTTTGCTTTTTTCATTAGTTTTTATTTTTAGAAAATGCTTAGTTTTAGTTTAGTTTTTATTAGTTTCAGTATTAGTTTTAGTTTTTTTTCTTCTGTGCTAGCCTGGTGAGACTATCCTGATCTCGTGAGCTCACGTTGTTTCACTCCGTATAAAACAAACCATCTTGCGCACGTCAGGTTACTTCTGCTCAGCGGCACAGCTAAAGAAAAAATGGAGGATAGATTTCATATCCACCCAAAATACTAGGCTTATGTATACAATGAAAAATACAAAAACTAAGGACATTTTGTCGATAATTTTATTTTATTTTAGTTAGTTTTGTAAACACACAATACAGTTTTAGTTAGTTATCGTTTTTTTGTAAAGCCTAGTTTTTATTTTTATTTCAGTTAACTAAAATGTTTTTTCACACCTAGTTTTCGTTTTTTAGTTAGTTTTCGTTAACTTTAATAACCTTGATACATACATACATGCATACATGCATACATACATACATACATACATACATACATACATACATACATACATACATACATACATACATACATACATCAATCAATCAATCAATCAATCAATCAATCAATCAAAGCTTTATTTGTATAGCGCATTTCATACCCAGAGGCAACACACTGCGCTTTACAGAGAACAAGGGAGGAGGGCATACGACCCACTCTCTGCATATTCCAGAGGGAAGCAAAAAAACAGTATCACCCGGGGGCCAGATAAGTGAGCTGTAAAAACACATATATCCATGCACACCACCACAACACAGAGTACACACAGTACACACACACACACACACATATATCCATGCACACCACCACAACACAGAGTACACACACACACACACACACACACACACACATATATCCATGCACACCACCACAGCACAGAGTACACACAGTACACACAGTACACACACACACATATATCCATGCACACCACCACAACACAGAGTACACACAGTACACACACACACATATATCCATGCACACCACCACAACACAGAGTACACACAGTACACACAGTACACACACACACATATATCCATGCACACCTCCACAACACAGAGTACACACAGTACACACAGTACACACACACACACACACACACACACACATATATCCATGCACACCACCACAACACAGAGTACACACAGTACACACAGTACACACACACACACATATCCATGCACACCACCACAACACAGAGCGCTCAGGCACTATTAAAGAGTCTGAAGGCCGCTGGCACAAAGGAAGGTCTGAACCGCTCCGTATTGCACCTGGGTGGGAGGAGCCTGTGGGTGGGAGGAGCCTGTGGCTGAATGTACCCATCTGCCACAGCTCATCATGGAGGGGATGAGAGGGGTTGTCTAGAATAGATTTCAGTTCGTCCCTCATCCTCCTCTCCACCACAGACTCCAGGCTGTCCAGTTGTTGCCCCACAACAGAGCTGCCCTCCTCACCAGCCTGTTCAGCTTGTTTGACTCCCCAGACCTGGTGCTGCCTCCCCAGCAGGCGACACCAAAGAACAGTGTTCTGCTCCCACAGACTGGTAGAACATCCTCAGCAGCCTGCTACACACACCTAAGAACCTGAGCCTCCTGAGGAAGAACAGTCTGCTCTGTCCTTTCCTGTAGAGGCCTCAGTGATGTCTGTCCAGTCCAGTTTGTTGTTCAGGTGCACTCCCAGGAACTTGTATGAGTCACCATCTCAACTTCCTCCCCCTGGATGGTAATTGGGGTTGGGGGCCTCTCGTTCCTTCTGAAGTCCACCACCAGTTCCTTGGTCTTGCTGATGTTGAGTTGGAGCTGGTTCTCCTCAGACCATTCAACACATCTCCTGACCACATCCCTGTTCTCCTCCTCATCGTCTGCCTCGATGCAGCCCACAATAGAGGAGTCGTCCGAGAACTTCTGGAGGTGGCATGGTCTAGAGTTGTGGCTGAAGTTGGAGGTGTAGAGGGTGAACAGGAAAGGTGACAGGACTGTTCCTTGGGGGTTGCCGGGGGGGTTCCCGTGTGACTTATCACCATGTGGGACAGGCAGCCCTGCAGATGGACATACTGAGGCCTGCCGCTGAGGTAGTCTGTGATCCAGGCCTCGTGGTCGACGCATACAGCTGGGAGCTTCCTGGACCCTCCAGGTGTGAGTAGGTTCTGTGGGGTGGCTGGGGGCGTTGACCTGCCTACTAGCCTCACAGGGCAGGAGGGGGGCAGGGGCGGAGGTATTGACCTGCCTACTAGCCTCACAGGGCAGGAGGAGGGCAGGGGCGGAGGTATTGACCTGCCTACTAGCCTCACAGGGCAGGAGGGGGGCAGGGGCGGAGGTGTTGGGCTGCCTACTAGCCTCACAGGGCAGGAGGGGGGCAGGGGCGGAGGTATTGACCTGCCTACTAGCCTCACAGGGCAGGAGGGGGGCAGGGGCGGAGGTATTGACCTGCCTACTAGCCTCACAGGGCAGGAGGGGGGCAGGGGCGGAGGTGTTGACCTGCCTACTAGCCTCACAGGGCAGGAGGGGGGCAGGGGCGGAGGTATTGACCTGCCTACTAGCCTCACAGGGCAGGAGGGGGGCAGGGGCGGAGGTGTTGGGCTGCCTTCTAGTCTCACAGGGGTGGGGGCGGGGTCTAACCTGTTAAAGAACTGGTTAAGCTCATTGTCACGTTCTTCATCCCCCCACAGTTGAGCCTGAAGCACAAAGCTGTGATTCTCTCCATCCCCTCCAGAGCCTCCTTGGTGCTGTTTAGTTCAAGTTTACTCCTCTACCTCTTTGGGTATGGTAGCCTGTGAGGGGGTATACAGGGTCTGGGGCTGGATAAGGGGGTGTTTAGAGAGGACAGCCTGTGAGGGGGTATACAGGGTCTGGGGCTGGATAAGGGGGTGTTTAGAGAGGACAGCCTGTGAGGGGGTATACAGGGTCTGGGGCTGGATAAGGGGGTGTTTAGAGAGGACAGCCTGTGAGGGGGTATACAGGGTCTGGGGCTGGATAAGGGTGTGTTTAGAGAGGACAGCCTGTGAGGGGGTATACAGGGTCTGGGGCTGGATAAGGGTGTGTTTAGAGAGGACAGCCTGTGAGGGGGTATACAGGGTCTGGGGCTGGATAAGGGGGTGTTTAGAGAGGACAGCCTGTGAGGGGGTATACAGGGTCTGGGGCTGGATAAGGGGGTGTTTAGAGAGGACAGCCTGTGAGGGGGTATACAGGGTCTGGGGCTGGATAAGGGGGTGTTTAGAGAGGACAGCCTGTGAGGGGGTATACAGGGTCTGGGGCTGGATAAGGGTGTGTTTAGAGAGGACAGCCTGTGAGGGGGTATACAGGGTCTGGGGCTGGATAAGGGGATGTTTAGAGAGGACAGCCTGTGAGGGGGTATACAGGGTCTGGGGCTGGATAAGGGGATGTTTAGAGAGGACAGCCTGTGAGGGGGTATACAGGGTCTGGGGCTGGATAAGGGGGTGTTTAGAGAGGACAGCCTGTGAGGGGGTATACAGGGTCTGGGGCTGGATAAGGGGATGTTTAGAGAGGACAGCCTGTGAGGGGGTATACAGGGTCTGGGGCTGGATAAGGGGATGTTTAGAGAGGACAGCCTGTGAGGGGGTATACAGGGTCTGGGGCTGGATAAGGGGATGTTTAGAGAGGACAGCCTGTGAGGGGGGACACCCCCCTTTCACTCCCTTCCCTCACAACTCCTACCCCTGACCTCGACCCCTGACCCCTGACCTCTACCCCTGACCTCTACCCCTGACCTTGACCCCTGACCTCTACCCCTGACCTCTCTCTCGTTCTCTCTCTCTCTCTCGCTCTCCCTCTCTTCAATTCAAAGGGCTTTATTGACATGGGAAACATAATCTAATCATCAAAGCAATGTCTCTCTCTTTCTTTCTTTTTTCTCTCTCATCCCCCTCTCTCCCCCTCTCTTTCTCTCTCTCACTTCCTCACTCTCCCCCCCTCTCTCTCTCTCCCCCCCCCCTTTCTCTCTCTTTCTGCCCTTGCTCCAATTAAGGTAAATTGGTGATCAAAGTATTACAGCGTTGCCAGGGGTGGCAGGTGGGCTGGTGCATAGAACTGAGCGAGAGAGAGGAAGAGGAGGTAGAGGAGGAAGAGACAGAGAGACACTGCTTACCAGGGTGGGGGTGGGCAATCTTAGAGGGGTGGGGGTAGGGGGATTGACCACCATGAGAGTTATACACCATGTGGGTATGTGTGTGTGTGTGTGTGTGTGTGTGTGTGTGTGTATGTGTGTGTGTGAGGGGGTGGATACATGAGTATGCATCTGCAAATGTGTGTGCGTACATGCACATGAGAGAGAGGCAGAGAGAGAGAGTGTGTGTGTGTGTGTGCGTACATGCACATGAGAGAGAGGCAGAGAGAGAGAGTGTGTGTGTGTGTGTGTGCGTACATGCACATGAGAGAGAGACAGAGAGAGAGAGTGTGTGTGTGTGTGCGTACATGCACATGAGAGAGAGGCAGAGAGAGAGAGAGTGTGTGTGTGTGTGCGTACATGCACATGAGAGAGAGGCAGAGAGAGAGAGAGTGTGTGTGTGTGTGCGTACATGCACATGAGAGAGAGGCAGAGAGAGAGTGTGTGTGTGTGTGTGCGTACATGCACATGAGAGAGAGGCAGAGAACGAGTTTGTGTGTGCGTGTGTGCGAGAAAGAGATACACAGAGTGCATCTGCAAATGTGTGTGTGCACACGCACATGAGAGAGAGAGAGATAGAGAGAGAGAGTGTGTGTGTGCGTGACCGAGTGCGGCGGGGGTGACGCTGCGGGACAGACAGCGAGCGAGCGGAGCGGAGGGTTATTTTTGGGTCAGTGACAGTGTGACAGTGTGACAGTGTGTCGATGGCCGCAGATGCGTCGCAAAGGAAGGCTCTGAGATACCAACAGACCCTGGTTAGTTCCTCTGGCTCTCTCACACACACTCTCCCTCTCCTTCTCTCTCTCTCTCTCTCACACACACTCTCCCTCTCCTTCTCTCTCTCACACACACTCTCCCTCTCCTTCTCTCTCTCACACACACTCTCCCTCTCCTTCTCTCTCTCACACACACTCTCCCTCTCCTTCTCTCTCTCTCACACACACTCTCCCTCTCCTTCTCTCTCTCACACACACTCTCCCTCTCCTTCTCTCTCTCTCACACACGCTCTCCCTCTCCTTCTCTCTCTCACACACACTCTCCCTCTCCTTCTCTCTCTCTCACACACTCTCCCTCTCCTTCTCTCTCTCACACACTCTCCCTCTCCTTCTCTCTCTCACACACACTCTCCCTCTCCTTCTCCCTCTGTCCCTCTGTCCCTCTGTCTGTAACTTGTTCTTCTCTCCGTTCACCTGCCGTGTGTGTGTGTGTGTGTGTGTGTGTGTGTGTGTGTGTGTGTGTGTGTGTGCATGCAATGACTTTGCGGGTTTTGCAGCTGTGGACTCGCAGTCAATCAGTCTAGTGAAACAGTCAAGTCAGACGGTGTGTGTGTGTGTGTGTGTGTGTGTGTGTGTGTGTGCGGTGAGCTGTCTGGGGGCAGTGAGAGACCTCGTATTCTGTCCGCTAGCGACCACAACGGGGTCACGCAGCAGGTGCCCGGGGAACACACACCTCCACTCCTCAGCGGACCTTTCCGACCTCACATTTCTCACCTTCAGAGAATACAGAAAGCGGGAGACAGAGAGAGAGAGGGAGAGAGAGATAGAGGGAGAGAGAGATAGAGAGAGAGAGGGAGAGAGAGATAGAGGGAGAGAGAGAGAGAGAGGGAGCTAGCTTTTGTGTTTTACATCCTCAGGGGTTTAGTAACTTGTGTGTTTTCCTTGCTCTCAGGTGTGTCTCAAAGAAGTGTGTGTGTGTGTGTGTGTGTGTGTGTGTGTGTGTGTGTGTGTGTGTGTGTGTGTGCATGCTGAAGACCATGTGGGCTGTGATAAGCTGCTGTTTACAGTGTCAGGGCTAGCGGGAGTTTGTTTCCATTCCCCTTCTCTCTGTCTTTGTGTGTGTGTGCGTGTGTGTGTGTGTGTGTGTGTGTGTGTGTGTGTCTGTGTGTTGTGTGTGTCTGTGTGTGTGTGTGTGTTGTGTGTGTCTGTGTGTGTGTGTGTTGTGTGTGTTGTGTGTGTCTGTGTGTGTTGTGTGTGTGTGTGTGTCTGTGTGTGTTGTGTGTGTCTGTGTGTGTGTGTGTGTGTCAAAGTTATTATAGTTAACGAAAACTAACCAAAAAATTAAAACTAGGTGTGAAAAAACATTGTATTTAACTGAAATAAAAATTAAAGCTACTGTAGGCAAAAAAGCGATAACTAACTAAAACGGTATTGTGTGTTAACAAAACTAACTAAAATAAACTTAAACTATTTAGAAAATGTCCTTAGTTATGTCATTTCATACATAAACCTAGTATTCTGGGTGGATATGAAATCTATCCTCCATTTTTTCGTTAGCTGTATAGCAAGTAACATGGAGTGAAACAACGTGAGCTCGCGAAATAAATAAAACTAATACTGAAACTAATCAAAACTCTAATAAAGCTAAGCATTTTCAAAAAAAAAAAACTAAACCAAATCTGCTTTAAAAACAAATTAAAACTTTTTAATTTCAACTAAAAAATTAACAACAAAAAGTTAAACCGATATAAAAATAAAAATGAATGAAAAAAGCAAAACTATTATAACCTGTATGTGTGTGTGTGTGTGTGTGTGTGTGTGTGTGTGTGTGTGTGTGTGTGTGTGTGTGTGTGAGAGAGAGAGAGAGAGATTGTGTGCTGCTGTGAGTATGTCCCCACCTGTGTGTGTGTGTCTATATCCTTGTCTGTTCGTGTGTGTGTGTCTGTGTGTGTGTGTGTTTGTGTGTGTGTGCGTGTGTGTGTGTGTGCTGTGAGCTGCGGCAGGCACACAAGGGAAACACGTGGAAGGATGTTGACAGACGTGTGCTGAATGTAAGTTGTTAATGCCCCTCTATTTTAGAAGACCTTCATATGCATTATGTTTGACTTTGCATGATGAACTGCAAATCCAACACGCATCCAACACACATCCAACACGCATCCAACACGCATCCAACACGCATCCAACACGCATCCAACACACATCCAACACACATCCAACACACATCCAACACACATCCAACACACATCCAACACGCATCCAACACGCATCCAACACGCATCCAACACGCATCCAACACACATCCAACACACATCCAACACACATCCAACACACATCCAACACGCATCCAACACACATCCAACACACATCCAACACGCATCCAACACGCATCCAACACACATCCAACACACATCCAACACACATCCAACACGCATCCAACACGCATCCAACACGCATCCAACACGCATCCAACACACATCCAACACACATCCAACACACATCCAACACACATCCAACACACATCCAACACACAATATGGATACAGGCAGAAAGGGTTAGGGTTAACGGAGACAGGCAGACACGTAAATAGGAAGGTAGACAGACAGGTGGTTTGGAAGACAGACAGGTAGACAGGTAGACAGGCAGACAGACAGGTTGTTTGGAAGACAGACAGACAGACAGGTAGATAGGCAGACAGACAGGTGGTTTGGAAGACAGACACACAGACAGACAAATAGGTAGACAGACAGGTGGTTTGGAAGACAGACAGACAGACAGGTAGACAGGCAGACAGACAGGTGGTTTGGAAGACAGA
This sequence comes from Borostomias antarcticus, assembly GCF_949987555.1. Lineage (NCBI taxonomy): Eukaryota > Metazoa > Chordata > Actinopteri > Stomiiformes > Stomiidae > Borostomias > Borostomias antarcticus. The sequence goes on from NW_028175733.1 coordinate 129,332, forward strand.
CAGACAGACAGGTAGATAGGCAGACAGACAGGTGGTTTGGAAGACAGACACACAGACAGACAAATAGGTAGACAGACAGGTGGTTTGGAAGACAGACAGACAGACAGGTAGACAGGCAGACAGACAGGTGGTTTGGAAGACAGACAGACAGGTAGACAGACAGACAGACAGGTGGTTGGGAAGACAGACAGACAGGTAGACAGACAGACAGACAGGTGGTTTGGAAGACAGACAGACAGACAGACAGGTAAACAGACAGACAGGTGGTTTGGAAGACAGACAGACAGACAGACAGGTAGACAGACAGGTGGTTTGGAAGACAGACAGACAGACAGACAGGTAGACAGACAGACAGACAGGTGGTTTGGAAGACAGACAGACAGACAGACAGGTAGACAGACAGACAGACGGACAGGTAGACAGACAGACAGACAGACAGGTGGTTTGGAAGACAGACAGACAGACAGACAGACAGGTAGACAGACAGACAGACAGACAGACAGGTAGACAGGCAGACAGACAGGTGGTTGATCAGACAGAACCATGCTGTAAATACTGGACAGAGCCCAGGCACTGTCCACCCATCCTCTACCAGGTGTGTCCAGGTGTCCAGTACTGATTAACCTGAGATCCAGGTACATGATTCAGGTGCCCTGACCCGTCCCTCAGTCTCTGGTTCTAGAGCCTGACCCGTCCCTCAGTCTCTGGTTCTAGAGCCTGGCCAGGTGCGCTGACCCATCCCTCAGTCTCTGGTTCTAGAGCCTGGCCAGGTGCCCTGACCCATCCCTCAGTCTCTGGTTCTAGAGCCTGGCCAGGTGCCCTGACCCATCCCTCAGTCTCTGGTTCTAGAGCCTGACCCGTCCCTCAGTCTCTGGTTCTAGAGCCTGGCCAGGTGCCCTGACCCATCCCCTCAAGTCCAACACCCTGGGCCAGTCCTTGAGGGTCAACATGACGGCCAGATGCACCGGTGAACGGACACACCCTAACCCTAACCCTGTATAGAGAAGGAGAGACGGAGGGGGGGATAGTGAGAGATTGAGAGATACACCCGAAAGGCGAGAGAGAGAGGGAGAGGTGTGGAGAAGTGTGTCGGTGAACATTGGGTCACACCGGTTCTATATATAGCCCAGAGTAGAGTTTCACACACAGATAGAGAGAGAGAGAGAGAGAGAGAGGGGGGCAAGGGAAAGGGGGATGACTGAAATAGATGGATGAGTTTGTGAGAGAGAGAGAGAAACGACAGGGGGGGGCGTCCATGAAATGTACAACACTATCAGAACCACAACAGGTGTGCTGTAGAAAACACACAGGAAGCCAAGCCGTGATGGGATCCTGATTCAGGCTCAGCTGACCAGATGACCAGCCAATTGCTTTCATGATGAAGTAGCTTAGCAATATGGGACATACAAGCACACACAATTACAATGGAATGCAATACAATACAATACAATACAATGCAATGCTATATATAATACAACACAATACAATACAATACAATACAAAGACAACTGAAATTGATCTTATGCTTTTCTATCTCAACCCCCCCCCACCCCCCCCACACACACACACACACACACACACACACACACACAAACACACACCCGCCACCTCTACACAGTGTACACACATACAGACATACAGTATAGACATACATACAGACTATCACAGTGATCTTTGAAATTATTTCATGTAACATTATCACAGAACAGCCAGATGTGTGTGAGAGTTTTGGGAATATCGGTCTAAAACAACAAATTTGATAGCATCTTATTTGGGGGGGGGGGTAGATTCTGTTGTTCGCAGTAGAGTGTTGAAAAGTGTGAGATGCTTCCTGGTTGAAGGAAGGCCTGTGGACTAACTGTGAGATGCTTCCTGGTTGAAGGAAGGCCTGTGGACCAACTGTGAGATGCTTCCTGGTTGAAGGAAGGCCCGTGGACCAACTGTGAGATGCTTCCTGGTTGAAGGAAGGCCCGTGGACCAACTGTGAGATGCTTCCTGGTTGAAGGAAGGCCCGTGGACCAACTGTGAGATGCTTCCTGGTTGAAGGAAGGCCCGTGGACCAACTGTGAGATGCTTCCTGGTTGAAGGAAGGCCCGTGGACTAACTGTGAGAGGCCGTCTTGCTGGCTGGCTCTCTACCGGCCCTTTGTATACAGCTGTTCTAACAGTGCAATTTCCCCACATGGTTCAATAAAGTATCTACCTACCTCTATACCTTTGATGTGTTCTTGTAGTTTAAATTTAAAAAAAAAGAAGAAGACAGAACTCGAGAGAGGGGGGTCTTTATTTCACCACACGTTACAGAGTTGGGGGGCCGCCGACCTTTCTTCCATCCCGAGCCGTCCTCCTCCACGAGCAGCCAGGCTCACGAGCCGTCCTCCTCCACGAGAGAGCAGCCAGGCTCTCCTCCTTCACGAGCAGCCAGGCTCTCCTCCTCCACGAGCAGCCAGGCTCACGAGCCGTCCTCCTTCACGAGCAGCCAGGCTCTCCTCCTTCACGAGCAGCCAGGCTCTCCTCCTCCACGAGCAGCCAGGCTCACGAGCCTTCCTCCTCCACGAGCAGCCAGGCTCTCCTCCTTCACGAGCAGCCAGGCTCTCCTCCTCCACGAGCAGCCAGGCTCACGAGCCGTCCTCCTCCACGAGAGAGCAGCCAGGCTCTCCTCCTCCACGAGAGAGCAGCCAGGCTCTCCTCCTCCACGAGCAGCCAGGCTCACGAGCCGTCCTCCTCCACGAGAGAGCAGCCAGGCTCACGCCCCCCGGGGACCAAGTCCAAGTCCAGCATCTGTTCTTCTGCATGTTCTTCATATTGGGTTCTTTTGGGAGGAAATCCGAACACGGGGAGAACCTGCAAACTGTGTTTGCTCTGAGGCGACAGTACTAGGTCCTGCGTTTGCTCTGAGGGGACAGTACTAGGTCCTGTGTTTGCTCTGAGGGGACAGTACTAGGTCCTGTGTTTGCTCTGAGGGGACAGTACTAGGTCCTGTGTTTGCTCTGAGGGGACAGTACTAGGTCCTGCGTTTGCTCTGAGGGGACAGTACTAGGTCCTGTGTTTGCTCTGAGGGGACAGTACTAGGTCCTGTGTTTGCTCTGAGGGGACAGTACTAGGTCCTGTGTTTGCTCTGAGGGGACAGTACTAGGTCCTGTGTTTGCTCTGAGGGGACAGTACTAGGTCCTGTGTTTGCTCTGAGGCAACAGTACTAGGTCCTGCGTCACCGTGCCGCACATGAATGATTTTGGGGCTCAGTGTCTTGGCTCAAGGACACTTCAGCACATGCCGGGAGCGGGGATCGAACCAGGGACCTCGCAATCCCCAGCCGGCTGCTCAACTCCCCAGCTTTAATTTGATCTGATGAGCCTGTCTTCTCCAATCATGTGTGGGTGCGCTACAGTCCGGTCCAGCTCAGCGCGGTTCAGTCCGGTCCAGCTCAGCGCGGTTCAGTCCGGTCCAGCTCAGCGCGGTTCAGTCCGGTCCAGCTCAGCGCGGTTCAGTCCGGTCCAGCTCAGCGTGGTTCAGTCCACTTCAGCCGTAGGTGTTGGTATGCATGTCACTGCACAACTCTGGCCCGCGGGCAGCCTCACTCACATGCCAAGTACAGGAGGGAGAGAGCAGCCAGGCAAACACAGGGAGGCAGAGGGAGAGAGCAGCCAGGCAAACACAGGGAGGCAGAGGGAGAGAGCAGCCAGGCAAACACAGGGAGGCAGAGGGAGAGAGCAGCCAGGCAAACACAGGGAGGCAGAGGGAGAGAGCAGCCAGGCAAACACAGGGAGGCAGAGGGAGAGAGCAGCCAGGCAAACACAGGGAGGCAGAGGGGGAGATACAGGCAGACCTCCACATGTACTCACAACATTAAGAAGTGTTGAAAGGTTGAAATATGTCCCAAATCAGCAGAGCCTCTGTGAACACCGTCTGTGATACCAGCTTCAGTGTGATTCTGGTATTATACAGGAGTGATACCATCTTCAGTGTGATTCTGGTATTATACAGGAGTGATACCATCTTCAGTGTGTTTCTGGTATTATACAGGAGTGATACCATCTTCAGTGTGATTCTGGTATTATACAGGAGTGATACCATCTTCAGTGTGTTTCTGGTATTATACAGGAGTGATACCATCTTCAGTGTGTTTCTGGTATTATACAGGAGTGATACCATCTTCAGTGTGATTCTGGTATTATACAGGAGTGATACCAGCTTCAGTGTGATTCTGGTATTATACAGTAGCTTGACCTGAAAGCAATGTGCCTTGATTTTTCTGTATGAATTTCTGAGTGTTTAACCTTAACTGATTCATTGTACAGAGTTGCACAATATAGTTTGCATGTGTGTGTGTGTGTGTGTGTGAGAGAGAGAGAGAGAGAGAGAGAGAGAGAGAGAGATTGTGTGTGCATACTTGCGTGTCTGTGAGTAAGTGAGAGCCTGAGAGAGGGTGAGCTGGACTAATCTCTCTCCCAGATGTCATGGATGCTGTCCAGGACAGATAAATCTAGACATAGACCCTACAGGGTAGCTTCCGCTCCACAGACTTTTAGGTCAACCAACTGAGGAGGGGAGGGTCTATTCCTGTAGCAACCGTTGCCCTGGAGACTGCCCTATGTCACAGAAACACTCCCACACTCAGACACTGCTTATGTTATGAACAAAGGCCTATGGGTAATGTAGTCCCCCACCCCCCATCCAGCTGGGCGGTGAGTACCATGAGCACCCAGGAGGCTCCAGGCGGAGAGAGGCCACGCGCCTGCTGACGGAGAGACAGTTCAAGAAGCACGGACACAACCATCAACATGGTCACCACCACCACCACCACCACCACCACCACGGACACAAGGGGCAGTCCAAAGGGCAGCACGGACACGCCCCCCACGCCAGGCATCGCAGTCAACGTCAGTCGGATACGGAGGCGGGGCCTGCGTCGCCCACCGAGCATGGCCACGCCCCCTCTTTTAAGAAGCAGCGCTCATATTCCAAGTGCAGAGGTGAGTGGGTGTGTGTGTGTGTGTGGGGGGGTATTTTATTTCATTTTATTTTATGGATATTACAGGGACAATGCACATGAATAAAGGCTTGCAGTAAATGTGCCAAAATTAGCCAAAACACAGCTAGTTTTCAACTCCAAACTACATGGTTGTGTAACGTGTTCTGGCTTGTTGCTTGTTGAGTTCCATCTGACTGCTGGTGTGTCTTCAGGCCGACTTGTCTTGTGTTCCTTCCAGACTGTTCCATGGTGTTCCACCAGGTGGTGCTGTGTTACTGTTTCTCTGTGTTCTGTCCAGACTGTGTAGCTCGGGTGCAGAGGTTCCTGGTGACCAGGCTGGGTGAGGACTGGATCTTCCTGGTTCTGCTGGGGATCAGCATGGCGCTGGTCAGCTGGTCCATGGACTACGCCAGCGCCAAGAGCCTGCAGGGTACGGCACTGCAATACCCATCATGCACCACTGATTGTTTCCCTAACCTGAGTGAATCCTTCATGTTTTGTCTCCTCCCCTTCATTGCTCTGCTCACTACCTCACCTCTCCCGTCCTCTACTTCTCCTCACACTCCTTAATCCCCCTTTCTCTCAACCTCCCTCCCTCCCTCCATCACGACCCCCCCAGTCTATAAGTGGATCTACAGGGAGCTGAGGGGTAACGTGCTGCTACAGTACCTGGCCTGGGTCATCTATCCTATGGTGCTCATCATGTTCGCCTCCTTCTTCTGCCACCTGGTCGCCCCGCAAGCTATCGGTGTGTACCCCCCCCCTCCCCCCCCCGTGTCTACCTATCAACCAACCAGCTGCTCTGTACCCCCCCCCCCCCCCCCGTGTCTACCTATCAACCAACCAGCTGTTCTGTACTCCCCCCCCCCCCCCGTGTCTACCTATCAACCAACCAGCTGCTCTGTACCCCCCCCCCCCCCCCGTGTCTACCTATCAACCAACCAGCTGCTCTGTACCCCCCCCCCCCCCCGTGTCTACCTATCCACCAACCAGCTGCTCTGTACCCCCCCCCCCCCCCCGTGTCTACCTATCAACCAACCAGCTGTTCTGTACTCCCCCCCCCCCCCGTGTCTACCTATCCACCAACCAGCTGCTCTGTACCCCCCCCCCCCCCCCCGTGTCTACCTATCAACCAACCAGCTGCTCTGTACCCCCCCCTCCCCCCCCGTGTCTACCTATCAACCAACCAGCTGTTCTGTACTCCCCCCCCCCCCCCCGTGTCTACCTATCAACCAACCAGCTGCTCTGTACCCCCCCCCCCCCCCCCCGTGTCTACCTATCCACCAACCAGCTGCTCTGTACCCCCCCCCCCCCCCCCGTGTCTACCTATCCACCAACCAGCTGCTCTGTACCCCCCCCCCCCCCGTGTCTACCTATCCACCAACCAGCTCTCTATCTGCTCACTGACTCCTCACACTGCTCAGCTATCAGCCCCTATGGCTTGCTGCACATTATTACACACACCCATCTCCCTCCCTCCCTCTGTCTCCCCTGTCTCCCTCCCTCCCTCCATCCCTCTCTCTGTCT
>NW_028175733.1:140829-145829 GCF_949987555.1 Borostomias antarcticus
TGGCATGGCTTGGACAGAAGCATTCCCCAGACTGCTCCCACGGAGGACGATGTGCAAGGCATGCCAAACACCTATTAATATTCAGATTGAGATACATTTCACATGAGAGCGTACTGAGAGTGGTACAGTAAGCACATTTCTCGGAAAAGCACATTTCTCGGAAAAGCATATCATAGTTTTTCCAATGCATTTACGGGTGCCCCATTGCCTTCCATTGAAGCCCAGTGAGAGCATGCAGCTGTGTAGATGCTCTATATAAACCAGACCAGGCAGGGTTTTGATGCAGCCAGCTAGAAATAATCTGACATTCATTATGTGTTTTCAGTTACTCAAAATAGCATACCAAGTGCCGATGAGGTGTGTGTGTGTGTGTGTGTGTGTGTGTGTGTAGGTGTGTGTTTGTCTCTGTGTCTGCTTCTATAGTTCCCTCACAGACCTAGAGAACCAGACAGTTAGCAGACATTACATTACATTACATTAGTCATTTAGCAGACGCTTTTGTCCAAAGCGACTAACAATAATTGCATTTAACGTAGGAAGAGCCAATGTACGACTACTTGCCAGAACTCACAAGTGCATCTTCTCTCTAAAACAAGTGACTAAGAGCATAATCTAGTGCTGAAGGCAAAGTGCAAGAATAGCAATCTAAAGTACAGTGCAATATAATATAATACCGACCTAGAGCACCAGACAGTTAGCAGACCTAGAGCATGAGATAGCAGACCTAGAGCATCAATTAGCAGACCTAGAGCATCAGACAGAAGTGCTAGAACATGGGTTCCCAAACTGTGAGGCGGGCCTCCCGTGAGGGGGCCCCAAAGAAATTCAGGGGAGGCGCGGAGGGATGGTTAGAAAAAAAAGAAGGAAAAATGTCTATAGTTTTTATGAATGAAATGTGATTTTAAAGGTCAGAAGATCGAATTAAAGGTCAGAAGCTAACTTAGCTGTGTAACGTTATGGGCTAGCTAACGCTGCCTGGCAAAATGGACAAATTTGGGGGGTTGGGGGGGGCCCGGGTGTGTCACTGATCTCAGAAGGGAGGCCCACATTGATGGAGTTTGGGAACCCATGTCCTAGAGCATAGGACAGTTAGCAGACCTAGAGCATCAGTTAGCAGACCTAGAGCACCAGACAGTTAGCAGACCTAGAGCATCAGTTAGCAGACCTAGAGCATCAGTTAGCAGACCTTGAGAATCAGTTAGCAGACCTAGAGCATCGGACAGCTAGTAGACCTAGAGAACCAGACAGTTAGCAGACCTAGAGAACCAGACAGTTAGCAGACCTAGAGAACCAGACAGTTAGCAGACCTAGAGAACCAGACAGTTAGCAGAACTAGAGCATCAGTTAGCAGACCTAGAGCATCAGTTAGCAGACCTAGAGAACCAGACAGTTAGCAGACCTAGAGAACCAGACAGTTAGCAGTCCTAGAGCATAAGTTAGCAGACCTAGAGAACCAGACAGTTAGCAGACCTAGAGCATCAGTTAGCAGACCTAGAGAACCAGACAGTTAGCAGACCTAGAGCATCAGTTAGCAGACCTAGAGAACCAGACAGTTAGCAGACCTAGAGCATCAGTTAGCAGACCTAGAGAACCAGACAGTTAGCAGACCTAGAGCATCAGTTAGCAGACCTAGAGAACCAGACAGTTAGCAGTCCTAGAGAACCAGACAGTTAGCAGACCTAGAGAACCAGACAGTTAGCAGACCTAGAGAACCAGACAGTTAGCAGACCTAGAGCATCAGTTAGCAGACCTAGAGAACCAGACAGTTAGCAGACCTAGAGAACCAGACAGTTAGCAGTCCTAGAGAACCAGACAGTTAGCAGACCTAGAGAACCAGACAGTTAGCAGACCTAGAGAACCAGACAGTTAGCAGACCTAGAGAACCAGACAGTTAGCAGACCTAGAGAACCAGACAGTTAGCAGACCTAGAGAACCAGACAGTTAGCAGTCCTAGAGAACCAGACAGTTAGCAGACCTAGAGAACCAGACAGTTAGCAGACCTAGAGAACCAGACAGTTAGCAGTCCTAGAGAACCAGACAGTTAGCAGTCCTAGAGAACCAGACAGTTAGCAGACCTAGAGAACCAGACAGTTAGCAGACCTAGAGAACCAGACAGTTAGCAGTCCTAGAGAACCAGACAGTTAGCAGTCCTAGAGAACCAGACAGTTAGCAGACCTAGAGAACCAGACAGTTAGCAGACCTAGAGAACCAGACAGTTAGCAGACCTAGAGAACCAGACAGTTAGCAGTCCTAGAGAACCAGACAGTTAGCAGACCTAGAGAACCAGACAGTTAGCAGTCCTAGAGAACCAGACAGTTAGCAGTCCTAGAGAACCAGACAGTTAGCAGTCCTAGAGAACCAGACAGTTAGCAGTCATAGAGAACCAGACAGTTAGCATATCAGGAGATGAAGCTTGTTATCCTCACTCAGTCGCAATGAAACCCCCACTTATACTGTATGTACACATGGCATGCCTGTCTCTATGCTAAACTCCATTTAGCCATTCACCTCTCTGACCCTCCCACCAGCTGATGCCCAGAGAATGCATCAACTCTCTGTTTGACAACTTGACCTGGACCAAGGTGTGGGGGTCCCCCTCTCCCCCTGGCCTCGGCCTCTCCACCGCCTGGCTGCACCCCGACGTCAGCCCCCTCTTCATCCTCCTCCTCTTCTTCATCATGAAGGTCACTCTCCCTCCCCCTCTGTCCCTCCTGCTTGTGTCCCCTCTCCCTGTCTGCTTATTCCATTATCTTCCTCCTCTTCTGTGAAGACAAACTACTCAGTTATTGATTTGGAATGTCTAACATTCTCTCCATCTGGCAGTTTTGGATGTCTGCCGTTTCCACGACGATGCCCATTCCCTCAGGGGCCTTCATGCCTGTTTTCATCCTGGGTAAACTGACATTTTGAAATATTGCCTTCACCCTTGCTAAACCGACATTTTGAAAGCTGACTCATGGGTGTGAATTTTGCTTGTGTTTTAGAGGTGGAGGAATTTGTCCATAGCATCTGTAGCGGGGGGGGGGGGGGGGGGGGGGGGGGGGCTTACATTCACAAAAGCAGAGCTGAATGATATATAGTGTCAAATAGCTGACGTAATGCTATCCTAGACTCTCTCTCTCTCACATGCGTGCACACACACACACACACACACACGCACGCATGCACACACACTCGTGACACACACCACTCTAGACGTGCCCTGAAACCTATCTCCACCCCCCCCCCCCCACCCCCCAGGCGCAGCCTTCGGCAGGCTAGTAGGAGAGATCATGGCAGCCCTCTTCCCCCACGGGATCCTCTTTGACGGCCACTTATACCGCATCATCCCAGGAGGGTACGCAGTCATTGGTCAGTCTCCCTTTCCTCCTCCTCCCCTCCCTCCTCCTCCTCCCCTCCCTCCTCCATCCGCCCCCTCCCCCTCCCCCCACTCTTCTATCTGTCTCTCAGAGCCCTGGGGTCCCTTTGGTGTGACAGTGAAATGTCATTCTGATCCCTCTCCTCCCCTTCTCCTCTCCTCCCCCTCTCTTCTCTTCTCCTCCCCTTCTCCTCCCCTCCCCTTCTCTTCTCTTCTCCTCTCCTTCTTTCCTCTCCTCCCCAGTTTTAATGACCTGTAAACCCGAGTTTATCTCCACCCCCCTCCTCCCCCGCCTCCTTTTGCTCTTTTCTCCTCTTTCATTCCATCCCTCCTTTTACCCACATGCCGATCCATTCATCAATCAACCTGGCAACCCATGGCATACCTCCTACCCTTTTCATGTTCTTCACCCTTCACCTCCTCCTCCATCTCTCTCTCTTTCTCTTTTTTTCTCTCTCTCTCTGTCTGACATTATCTCTTTGCTCCCTTGACGACATATCTGCTGGGCTTCCTGCTGTCTGATATTCCCTTTCATCCTTCTCTCTCTTAACTCCACCCAACCCACGCCCTCTCTCTTCCACTCTCCCATTCTGCTCTCTCTCTCGGCCCCCCCCTCTCTCTCTCTGTCTCTCTCCTTCCCTCTCCTCTCCCTTTAACTCCCCTAACCCTCCCTCTCTCTTCTCCCCTCCCTCCTCCCCCATCACAGGGGCGGCAGCGTTGACCGGGGCGGTGACCCACACGGTGTCGACGGCGGTGATCTGCTTCGAGCTGACGGGTCAGATCTCCCACATCCTGCCCATGATGGTGGCGGTCATCCTGGCAAACATGGTGGCCCAGGGCCTGCAGCCCTCGCTCTACGACTCCATCATCCAGGTCAAGAAGCTGCCCTACCTGCCTGAACTGGGCTTCGGACACATCAGGTAGTACGGTATCTGTGGAGAAGCATTAGGGTACGCTTCAGCTGAAGAAGTCTTTTCTTCACAGTCTGTGCTTTAACTGTGGGATGTGGATATGGTTGATTATCTGGCTGGTACTTGTGCGGGTTACTGTATGTATTTTTTTTTAATTATTATGAATTTATTATTTTATGACTTATTTTCCTGAGCCTTGGAATCCGAATACAAATGTCTGTTGTTACAACCTAAAATAGACAATAAAGCTTTTGGAATCGTGAATCAAACCGGGGACATGTTGGCTCTGAGGGAAGGGCATTGGACAATGTAGGTTGCATTGCTTTCACTCTCCAGCATAGTGGAGTATTGGATGTATTGCTGTAAGTGACAGTGTTGTGTATCTCTCTCTGACTCTAGCCAGTATAACATCTTTGTGGAGGATATCATGGTGAGGAAGGTGAGGTTTATATCGTCTCAGTCAACGTACGGAGAGCTCATACACCTGCTGGACACCACATCGCTCAAAACCATCCCTCTGGTTGACTCCAAAGGTAACAGAGTGTACAAATTTTCCCATCCTCAATATTTTTCTTGATAATAAGCTCCAGATAACAATCCGATCTGGGCCATATATGGGCCGGAACTAAGCCATAAGTGCTGCATCTGGCCTATATATGGCCCAGATTGGCCAGGTAGTTTATCACCAAAGTAGAACTTCTTGTCTTTTTCATCAGTTTTCTTTTACACTC
>NW_028175733.1:150829-198329 GCF_949987555.1 Borostomias antarcticus
TTAGTTGTTTATCTTTCACTTCAAAAGGCTCCTTCATAATTGTGCTACTGAGTGGTTATTTTAGCCTGTATGTACCTCTATGCAGCTGTTAGTGGAAAAATTGTGTTAAAATGGTGTTTAATCTCAAGGGTAGCTGGATGATTCTGGCATGACCCTTCCCTCTCTCTATCAGCTCTATACCCTTTCTCTCTCTCTCTCTCTCTCTCTCTCTCTCTCTTTCTCCTCTCTCTTTTTCTCAAACTGATTCTCAGGTGGTTACCTAAGTCTTTAAGCCTTCAAAGGTTGGAATCACGGTTCTCTTACTGTTTGTTAATTCATGAACATGGTTTTGTGTGACATTCTGTTTGTCTGGATTTGGGCGTCTGTGTACAGGACACATGTTTGTGTTTTTCTTTCACGTTTGTCTTTAGCTGTTGTTTTATTACTTATTTATCTTTTCTTAGACACATTTTTCTCAGAACATAGTGAATAAAATGTATGAACTTCCCTGTTTAAGTCGTGTGTGTGTATGCGCACACGCGCGCGTCTGTTAAAACAGCAAGAACACAAAAGCAGTGCCCACAAGCATAGTAGTATCTTTTGAGAATATATATTTTCACATACATACATTCACACAAACATACATACTCACTGTACATACATACATTCATACAAGTACATGTAAGTTTTTTTGTTTTATTAAAAAAGAATTGTTATATATTTATTACTTTTAATACGTTATAATGAGAGAGCTAAATCACTTCAAAAAGCATGCACATTCTCTCGGTATCAGGATTCTCTGTATTGCACTATTTGTCAAGTGTCCTTTTCCCTCTCTTTTTACTATTTAACTCCATCCATCCATCCATCCATCCATCCATCCATCCATCCATCCATCCATCCATCCATCCTCCCTCCCTCCCTCCCTCCCTCCCTCCATTCATCCATCCATCCAACCATCCCTCCATTCATCCATCCATCCATCCATCCACCCATCCCTCCCTCCCTCCCTCCATCCATCCATCCATCCATCCATCCATCCATCCATCCATCCCTCCATTCATCCATCCATCCATCCCTCCCTCCCTCCCTCCCTCCCTCCCTCCCTCCATCCCTCCATCCATCCATCCCTCTATCTTTCCATCCATCCATCCATCCATCCCCCTTTTTTTTTCATCCATCCATCCCTCTATCTTTCCATCCATCTGTCCATCTATTCCCTCCTCACTGATCTGTGTCATAGGAGGCCCATTCTGACTGAGCCTCACATCAGCTCTAGCGCTCCGGGATGTTAGTCTTCCTCTCAGATCTTCCTGTGACGTCACCATTGGCCTTCAGCTGAAGATGTCTTTTCCGTCTCTGATTGGGTAAATACCTGTGGGTAGAGGGTTGAGAGTATCTTGATTGGTTGATTATGTGATAAGTGTTTCCTGTCAGTCTCTGTCTGACCGTCCCCAATTCGCCATCGCTCAATTGGTTGCCACGACAACGATGGAACCGTCCTCCACCTCTTCGTCCTTCTCCTCCAGCGATTGGACAACGCAGGGCGTGATGTCAAAGGGGAGGTGCTCCATGATTGGTTCTGCGGGGGCCAATCCCAGGCTGTAGCTCCCGCTGGGCGTGGCGTCCTCCCCCAGAGGAGACGGGGTCAGAGTAGAAGGCTCTGGTTCAAAGGTTAACGTAACCTCTTCTTCCTGTTGAAACAGGAAATGGTTTACCATACAGGAAATGGTTTACCACACAGGAAATGGTTTACCATAAAGGAAATGGTTTACCATACAGGAAATGGTTTACCATACAGGAAATGGTTTACCATCACTTTTTAAAATTTGACTCAAGCAGTTAGAGATTCTGTCAGGTGGCACTTTTTAATTTGGTGGCCGGATCTGCTTGGATTTTTTTTTTTTAATCCATACATTAAGTATGATGAATTGATACATTAAGTATGATGAATTGATACATTAAGTATAATGAATTGATAGGACAACAGAACAAATCTATGTATAAAACCCAACAGTCAGGCTTGCCTTTGCCTCCTCCTCTTCCTGCTGCTCTGGAATGCATTCTCTCTCCGCCTCCTGCCCCTCCCCCAACATCTCCCCGATCACTCCTCCGACCAGGTCGCCCCCTGGCTGGCAGCTCATCGGTCCCACGATCTCCACTTGGTGGGCCTCAACCTGCGCAGAGCCCCATAGGTCGGCCAGGCGGGGGTGAGTGGGTGGGCCCAGGCTGTGGATGGTGCTGTTGGGTGTGGCCTGGAGCGAATGGGAGGCACTGTGTAGCCTGTGCTCAACCGACTGTGAAGAGGAGAGAAGAGGAGAAAAAGGAGGTGAAAAAAGAACCAGAAGAGTTCCCATAGCTTTCCTCCAGATACTATAATGATCTGGATCTCTTACCTGCTACCTGCTGAAACGACACTACCCACAATCCAATCTGACTTGCCTGTTATCAAACTACATTTCCCACAGTCCCCCACCTCTTGCTGTTGTTACTGCAGTAGCTGCTGGTGCTGGTAGTGTTGGAGCTGCTCTTATCGGAACTACACTACCCACAATCCAATCGGACTTGCCTGTTATCAAACTACATTTGCCACATTCCCCCACCTGTTGCTGTTTGTACTGCAGTAGCTGCTGGTGCTGGTAGTGCTGGAGCTGCTCTTATCGAAACTACACTACCCACAATCCAATCTGACTTGCCTGTTATCAAACTACATTTCCCACAGTCCCCCACCTGTTGCTGTTGGTACTGCAGTAGCTGCTGGTGCTGGTAGTGTTGGGCTGCGTTCCGAATCGCCTACTACCCTACTATATAGTATGCCAAAACAGAATGTAGTATGTCCCAATACATAGTATGCCACATGCAGTATGGCAAAAGTACCAGGATGACCTACTACATCCGGTCGTATTTTGCAGTATGCACGCCAGCAGGCTTTTCTGGCTATTCTGACCCACAATCCTTTGCGCAGCGGTAATGTGCGTCACATGCGCGAGTTGACAGCTGTAGACGAATGTCGCGTTATGGACAGCGACGGATGTGGGCTAATTTCAAGGCGCAATGTTATGACAAGGTAGTATGTCCCAATTGGATGCCTACTGCTTGCAAAGTACGTACTTTCTAAGGGCAGCTGTAGTAGGTACTGGTAGTAAGAAGTAGAAGTATGCGATTCGGAACGCAGCCTTGGAGCTTCTCTTATCAAAACTACACTACCCACAATCCAATCTGACTTGCCTGTTATTAAACTACATTTCCCACAGTCCCCCACCTGTTGCTGTTGGTACTGCAGTAGCTGCTGGTGCTGGTAGTGCTGGAGCTGCTGGATCTGCTGGATCTGCTGGAGCTGATTATGCTGCTGCAGGGTCAACTGCTGGGGCTGCTGCATGTATCCGCCCGGGCTGCCCTCGAACCCCTCCCCCCCGGGGTGGGGCTGCTGCATGTATCCCCCCGGGCTGCCCTCGAACCCCTCCCCCCCGGGGGTCCCCATCCCTCCGCCGCCGCCTGCCATGATGTAGGAACCGGCGGCAGGGGAGGCCACGCCCGAGGGCTCGTTGCTGATTGGCTCCCAGGCGTCGGAGGAGGAGAGGCAGTAGAGGCCCTGGGAGACGTAGGTGTGCGGCCAGACATCTGCAGAGGAGTGGTGCAAAACCTGGTCTGGAGAGAGGGATGAGAGGAAGAGGGGAGGAGGAGAGGAGGGAGGGATGAATGGAGGACAGTAGGGAGGGGTGGAGGGATGAGAGGAGGATGAGAGTGGGAGAGAAAGGGAAAAGGAATATTTGAGGGATGAGAGGAGTAGGGAGACACAATAAAGGAGAGAGATGATAAAGGGATGAGAGAACATGTCATGTACAGTAGTGTTCTCTGTTACTAGTGACATGAGTGACACTGATGACATAAACAGTCAGTTCAGCTACGACTGCAGAGACTGCATGCACATATCAACCACATGAAAGAGAGCAGGCACGTGCATGCACATTTCAACCACATGAAAGAGAGCAGGCACGTGCGTATGTAGCTCAGCGTAAGTGTTACGGAAAGGATGTGTGGTGTTGTTTTTGTGTTTGTTTTTTCTTCCTGTCTCCCCCAGGTGTTGGCCAGCGGTGGTGCATGTGGTTCCTGGTCCCGCCTTGTCCTGTCAATAATCGTTGCCCTCAGTGTGTGCAGTCCTTGTGTCCCTCATTGATTTCCCACCTGTGTTCAATTATCTACCTTCCTTGTTGTCCAATCATGTGTCTCCCTGTCTCCTATAAGAGTGTCCTGTGTAGGAGTTGGAGGAGAGGGGTTGTTATGATTGTTTTCTGCCTGTTACGGTTGGTTTGTTGTACCTAGTTTGATTGTTGGTTCGTGCCCCCCTAGTCTTTTGTCGTCTTGGCCAAGGGAGAAGGGCTAGGTAAGACACCCTGGGGTCTACATTTTGCACCATGTAGGTAACCATTGTCTATACACATTAGGTAAGACGCGTGCGGTGCACTTGTTGTAGCAGGTAGGTTAGGTTCCGGGCAGGCCTATTTAGTTAGAGTGTGTGTGGAGTAGGTAGGTTAGAAAGGGTAGGGAAGTTTAGGGCTGTGTTTGTGGTGTTGCACCGCCGCATGGTCTTTCTCCCTGCCCCCCTCTCCTACCCTTTGTTAGCGTCCGGAGGAGAGTGAGGTTGTTTATTTTCTCCCCCCCTTGTCTTGTCCATTGCTTGTTGCTTGTCTGGGTTTTGTGTGGAAATAAATCCTTTTTTTTATGCTACCTTGGATTGGGACATTGTATTGTGTTTTGAATGCCCCACACCGAGTATAGTGTTGTGTTCCATCTACCAGCTGTGTTATACACAGACTGTTATATTCTTATTCACCCTACCCCTTTGGTAATACCATCGTAATAGGAATGTAACAAGTGGGGGCTCGTCCGGGATCCGTCCATCTTTCCTGAGAGTTTGTGTGTAGGGCCCTAGCTGGTTAATGGTATTGTGGGTGTGGTGGTTCAGTTTTTGTGTACGTTAGTCGGTCTCGTATTTAAATGGCGACCTCAGTAGTAGTGCAGTTCATTGAGTTTCCTTCTGTGGAGCTGTTGGTCTTGTGGCTGACTTGAAGGCTCTAGCTGAGCGTTATGACATAGCTACGCCCAAGAATGTTGTGAAGGCTGAGTTGAGGCGCATTGTGGGGGAAGCGCTGGTGGACCGGGGGGTCTTGCCAGTGCTTGTGTTGGCTACTCCTGATCCTGAGGGGTCTGCAGAGCAGCCAGGAATCACTGTGGTTGGGGAGGACCGAAGGGAGGATGATCCCACCTCCCCAGTGAAGGAGGAGGCCTACCCTGAGGGGAGAGAGATTCCCCCACCCCGTTCTATGCCTCGGTTTGATCCTAGTCCCCATTCTGTTTCTCCTCCTGGTTCACCACGGTCGGTTATAAATGCTCGACTGCGCCTCCAGGTAGCGCGACTCGAGGCCGAGAAGCAGGAGAGAGAGCGTGAACGGCAGGCGGAGATTAACTGCCGGCTTGAGATACGGAGGATGGAGTTGGACGCAGAGATTCAGTTGCGCCGACTTGAGATGGAGGAGAAAATGGCTCTCCTAAAGGCCAACCAGTACTCTGCCTCTGTCTCTTGGCGCCCCGCAGACTTCACCTCTGATTTCTGCTGAGGTGAGGGATCGCCCTGATAGATTTGATGTTTGTAAGAATATTGCCTTAGTTCCCCCTTTCAGAGAATCTGAGGTTGACTCCTACTTTAGTGTTTTTGAGCGTATAGCTGGCTCTTTGCACTGGCCCAAGGACATGTGGCCCTTGCTTTTACAGTGCAAATTGGTAGGCAAAGCCCAGGACGCTGTGTCTGCGTTGTCTCTTTCAGATGGTTTGGACTATGATTGTGTGAAATCTGCTGTGCTTAATGCCTATGAACTTGTCCCAGAGGCATACAGGCAAAAATTCAGAAACCATCGAAAAGGTGTCAGTAAAACCTACGTGGAGTTTGCCAGAGAAAAGGAGCTCATGTTTGATAGATGGTGTGCTGCTTGTAAGTGCGAGGACTTTAAGTCTCTACGGGAATTGATTATGGTGGAGGAGTTCAAGAACAGCCTCCCTGAGAAATAAGTAGTTTACCTAAATGAACACAAGGTGGCCAAAGTGTCTCAAGCGGCCGTGCTTGCAGATGAGTTCGTACTCACCCATAAAACTACTTTCACGGCAGCAGTACCCCGCTCTGAGATGCGGAAAGTGTCCCCAGCACGTGAGCACCGGCCCTCTACTGTGCCAGGCTCAAAGGGCAAGGAAGAGCATGTGTGTTTTTTCTGCCACCGGCCTGGGCATTTGATAGCGGAGTGTAGAAAATTGCAGCAGTGACAGGGACAGTCATCTGCCTGGTCTCCTCATGCCAAACCGGTGGTGTTGGTGCACCCCGCGCCTATTGATTCTAAACTGTCCTCTAATCTATCATCTGTTGAGCCCTGTTTGAAGGCTGAGTCTAGCTATGATCCTTTTGTGTCTTCTGGATCGGTGTCCCTAACAGGTAATGATGAAACCTATGTGCCCGTTTGCATTCTCAGAGACACCGGAGCTGTCCAGTCTGTGATCCTCTCCAGTGTGTTGCCTTGGTCCGATGATTCGTACTGTGGCTACAGCGTGTTGTTGCAGGGCATTGAGATGGGTCATGTTCCGGTGCCATTGCATTTTGTTAATGTGCGTTCGGATTTGGTTAGTGGCAGATTCAAAGTTGCAGTACAGCCTTCTCTTCCTGTGGAAGGTATCACCCTAATCATGGGGAATGATCTTGCGGGTGGGTTAGTAGTACCAGTGTTGGAGGAGGTTACTCCCCCAGCGCAGCCTGCTGTCCTCGATAGCCTGGGAAAGGAGTTTCCCACTGCTTTCCCCTCCTGTGTGGTTACACGTGCCCAAGCCAGGAAGTTGGGTAATGTGTGTGATTTGGAGGAGTCTCTGTTTAGCTCCATACTGGGTGCAGATGTGAGTACAGATGTGAACGACTTGCCTCCCCAGAGCCCAGTGAAGGAGCCTGAGGTTGATAAGTCTGATGTGGCTAAGTCTTTCAGTGAGGTTTGCATCCCAGTAACTACAGATAACCTGAAAGCTGCTCAAAGGCAGGACTCTAGCTTAGCCAAGTGTTTCTCTTCTGTTGTGACTAGTGAGCAAGCTGCTCACCGGACCGTAGCCTATGTGCTAGTGGACGGACTCCTAACCCGTAGGTGGAGGTCCAGAAGAGAGATGGACAGTGACTGGAGTTCTGTGTGTCAGATTGTGGTTCCTAAACCCTTTAGATCCCATGTGTTATCATTAGCCCATGAAATTCCCTGGTCGGGTCATCTGGGTGTGACTAAAACTTATGATAGCATCTTGCGACACTTCTTTTGGCCGGGTTTGAAGGGTGATGTGGCTGGCTATTGCAGAACCTGTCACACCTGCCAGCTCATGGGGAAACCTAACCAAGTTATTCCCCCCGCTCCTCTTTATCCCATTCCTGTGTTGGGGGAGCCGTTTGAGCGAGTGTTGGTGGATTGTGTGGGCCCTCTGCCTAAATCTAAATCAGGTAATCAGTTTTTGTTAACCATCGTGTGCAGCTACTCGCTACCCTGAGGCCATTCCTGTGCGCAAAATCACTGCCAAGGTCGTAGCCACAGCCTTAACAAAGTTCTTTGCTACCTTTGGTTTACCCAAAGTGGTTCAAACTGATCAGGGTACCAATTTTATGTCTCGTTTATTCACCCAGGTTTTGAAAACCCTTCAGATCACTCACAAGGTGTCCAGCGCATACCACCCTGAGAGTCAGGGCGCACTGGAACGCTGGCACCAAACCTTGAAGGCCATGTTGCGCAAGTATTGTTTTGATACAGGCAAGGATTGGGATGAGGGAATCCCGTACGTTTTATTCGCCATCCGTGAAACGGTACAAGAATCCTTGAAGTTCAGTCCAGCGGAGTTAGTGTTTGGCCATGTTGTCCGTGGTCCGCTGAAGGTACTGAAAGACCAAATGTTGACTACCAACCCTGCTCCTAAAAATGTGTTAGACTACGTGAGTCGCGTTAGAGAGCGGTTGCATGATGCTTGTGCCTTAGCGAAAGAGGCCCTGAGCCATTCACAAGAGACTATGAAGTCTCAGTTTGAACGGAAAGCGGTAGAGCGCTCTCTTGACCCAGGTGACCAAGTTCTAGTGTTGTTGCCGGTGCCTGGTTCCTCGTTGTCCGCTCGGTTTACTGGTCCGTACTGTATTGAAAGGAAGCTGAGTGAGACAGATTATGTCATCCGAACGCCTGATCGGAGACGTCAATCCCGGGTGTGTCACATCAACATGCTTAAACTGTACAGGGCGAGGGAGACGAAGCCCCCTGAGGTCCAGAGTGTCCCGGTGCTATGTGTTACTGTGTCTGACTCAGCAGACGAAGATGGTTTTGTGTTACGCAACCAGGCGCAGCAGTGTGCCCGCCTGGGAAATTCAGAAATGCTGGGCTCTTTACGAGCGCATTTAGGTCACTTAGACAGGGCGTGTCAAGATGATGTTCTGCAGTTAGTGGAGGCGTTTCCCAGTCTGTTCTCCGATGTGCCCACCTGCACATCTTTGTTGCAACATGACATTGAGGTGCAAGACGCACGGCCAATTAAGCAGCATGCTTATAGAGTAAATCAGAGTAAGCGAAAGGTCATGCAACAAGAAGTGGCCTATTTGCTTGAGAATGGGTTGGCGGTGCCCAGTACGAGCCCTTGGAGTTCCCCATGTCTACTCATTCCAAAGCCTGCTGGTACTCGCTGTTTCTACACAGACTATCGCAAGGTCAACGCGGTCACTGTGCGGGACTCATTCCCGTTGCCCCGCCTTGATGATTGTGTAGACACTGTTGGTGCCGCTGCATGTGTCAGTAAACTTGACTTATTAAAGGGGTACTGGCAAGTCCCGTTGACTCCCCGTGCCTCTGAAATATCCACCTTTGTCACGCCTGACAATTTTTTGCAATACACTGTAATGCCGTTCGGCATGTGTAACGCTCCTGCAACCTTTCAGAGGCTGGTGAATACCGTGTTAGCTGGAGTGTCCAACTGTACAGCCTACCTAGACGATCTGGTAGTGTACTCCTCTAACTGGTCTGACCATCTCTCCACCCTGAAGGTTGTGTTCCAGCGGTTGGCCACGGCCAATCTAACTTTGAACTTAGCCAAGTGTGAGTTTGGAAAAGCTACCATCACCTACTTAGGTAAGGAGGTGGGGAGGGGCCAAGTGCGCCCCCTGTCTGAAAAGGTAGCTGCCATTGCTGCCTATCCTGCTCCCACTACTCGCCGGGAGTTGAGGCGGTTTTTAGGGATGGCAGGCTACTATCGCGGATTCTGCCGTAACTTTTCTGTGGTGGTTGCTCCTCTCACCAATATACTGAGTCCTGCCATACCATTTACATGGTCTGAGAGCTGCAAAGTGGCATTTGAGTCTGTTAAATTTTTGCTTTGCAGTTCTCCTGTACTTTCTGCCCCTAACTTTGATAAAGGTTTCAAACTGGAGGTGGATGCCAGCGCTGTGGGAGCTGGAGCTGTGCTGCTCCAGGAGGATGACTGTGGACTTGATCACCCCATTTGTTGTTTCTCCCGGAAGTTCAATAGGGCCCAGTCCAGGTACTCCACGATAGAACAAGAGACACTGGCATTGTTATTAGCTCTCCAGTACTTTGAGGTTTATGTGGGCTCCAGTACATTCCCCATTGATGTGTACACTGACCACAACCCCTTAGTCTTCTTAAATCGAATGTACAATCATAACCAGCGCCTTATGAGGTGGGCCCTGCTTGTCCAAGGCGTCCCCTTGGTCATTCGCCACAAGAAAGGGTCCGAAAATGTGGTGGCTGACGCCCTTTCTCGGGCCTAGTCAGATATGGGCCTATGGTTTGCCTGGGTTGACAGTCGGTCTGAGTGGTTCGGTGTAGGGGGGGGTTATCAAGGTCGAAGTATACATTATTATTGCTTGGTAGGTTTTTGAATTTGGGGGGGGGGGGTATTTAGTTATGATGATTTGACTTGGGACTAGACCTTATCACAAATCCAGCAGGTTTGTTCTTTATGGGTGGGGGTGTTACGGGAAAGGATGTGTGGTGTTTTTGTGTTTGTTTTTCCTTCCTGTCTCCCCCAGGTGTTGGCCAGCGGTGGTGCATGTGGTTCCTGGTCCCGCCTTGTCCTGTCAATCATCGTTGCCCTCAGTGTGTGCAGTCCTTGTGTCCCTCATTGATTTCCCACCTGTGTTCAATTATCTACCTTCCTTGTTGTCCAATCATGTGTCTCCCTGTCTCCTATAAGAGTGTCCTGTGTTCTGTGTAGGAGTTGGAGGAGAGGGGTTGTTATGATTGTTTTCTGCCTGTTGCGTTTGGTTTGTTGTACCTAGTTTGATTGTTGGTTCGTGCCCCCCTAGTCTTTTGTCGTCTTGGCCAAGGGAGAAGGGCTAGGTAAGACACCCTGGGGTCTACATTTTGCACCATGTAGGTAACCATTGTCTATACACATTAGGTAAGACGCGTGCGGTGCACTTGTAGCAGGTAGGTTAGGTTCCGGGCAGGCCTATTTAGTTAGTGTGTGTGGAGTAGGTAGGTTAGAAAGGGTAGGGAAGTTTAGGGCTGTGTTTGTGGTGTTGTACCGTCGCATGGTCTTTCTCCCTGCCCCCCTCTCCTACCCTTTGTTAGCGTCCGGAGGAGTGTGAGGTTGTTTATTTTCTCCCCCCCTTGTCTTGTCCATTGCTTGTTGCTTGTCTGGGTTTTGTGTGGAAATAAATCCTTTTTTTATGCTACCTTGGATTGGGACATTGTATTGTGTTTTGAATGCCCCACACCCAGAGTATAGTGTTGTGTTCCATCTACCAGCTGTGTTATACACAGACTGTTATATTCTTATTCACCCTACCCCTTTGGTAATACC
This sequence comes from Borostomias antarcticus, assembly GCF_949987555.1. NCBI lineage: Eukaryota > Metazoa > Chordata > Actinopteri > Stomiiformes > Stomiidae > Borostomias > Borostomias antarcticus. The sequence continues at coordinate 161,675 of NW_028175733.1, forward strand.
ATCGTAATAAGAATGTAACAGTAAGTAATCACTTTTTTATTAGGTCGGTAACTGTAATCTGATTACTGAAAATTCAAATGTAACCCCTTACTAATGTAACCCCTTACTTACAAATTACTGGAAAAAGTAGTCTGATTACAGTACTGTAATCTGTTGCTTCGTAATGAGTTACTTCCAACACTGCTCAGCACATAACTCAGCACAATACTGCTACACAGGGGGACGCAATGACTCGGCACACAAAAAAAACACCACAACCCGCCCAACCCAACCCAAATCCACTATCACTGGTCACCCTGGGACCCCAGATGCCATTTTGAGTTGCTCTGTTCTGACAGCAACATTTCTCCACAGAATAAAGGTGTGACACACCTCTCTCTGGGCCTGCCAGATGGGCTGCAGACCACATAAATCAAGCGCAGAGTCAACAGGATCAATCAGAGCTGCACCCCCCCCCCCCACACACACACACAGTGTCCTAAGGCAAATATGATAATGATATTGTGATGTGAACAGACTAAAATTGTGTTATTATCTCCGCCCCAGTGACAGTGCATGTTTTAGGTGTCGTATGTATAGTAGCTTCAGTACATCCGTCTGTACATACGTACCCATGTCTGTCAGCAGGATTATGCAAAAACTACTGGAGCAATTTTTACGAATCTGTGGAAGGGTGTAACATGGGCAGCTTTTATACATTTTCATTAGTTTATAAAGTACTCCATAGTCATGCACCTGAATATGAACATATCAGGCATGATTTAACGTTATACAGCAAGTAGTGTTTGTATGAACAGTGCTATATAAATAAAGTTGACTTTAACTTTGACTTTGGGCAAACCTAGAACCCACTGTTGAAAATTAGCCATTCAGCTAACACTGGGACATTTATCATGTATATGTATATGTTTTTGTACTTGTATTTGGTTGATCAATGTGTACTGTCCCTGGTCAATAAATAAATAAATAAGAAATTAGAGAAGAAAGGTCCCTGAGATCCTCTGGCTCTGAACTTTGAACTGTTCCTGGATCAGGACCAAGAGACATGGGGAGGCAGCCTTCAGTTTCTACACCCTCAGTTTCTGGAACACCCTGCCAAGATAACTCAGGTTGGACAAAACTACCCCCAGCCTCTGGAACACCCTGCCAAGATAACTAAGGTTGGACAAAACTACCCCCAGCCTCTGGAACACCCTGCCAAGATAACTAAGGTTGGACAAAACTACCCCCAGCCTCTGGAACACCCTAACAAGAAAACTGTCCCAACTTATTTTAAGCAAGATCTAAAGACTTACCTTTTTAATCCCGCTTTCATCATGTAGTTTTACCTATATTCATTTTAGGTTTTTTACATACTCACTTTTATTTTTCTAACTTACTTTCTATTTTTCTACTTTCTATTCCACTTTACCATATGATCTGTTATGTTTTATTCTCTTATTTTGTGCTACAGTATATAAATAAAGTTGACTTTGACTTAGAACCCATTAAAATTTTGGAACGGATCAGAATTACTGTGTGGGTCCATGAGCTTCCCAAACACGGCAGGCCATTCACCGCCATTCATTTTTTGGACAAGGATTGTGCAAAAACTACCAGACCAATTTTCATGCCCGGTGGAGGGGCAGCATGGGCCCTTTAGAGCCCAGTACATTCTGGAGTGGATCCGAATCACTGGGCAAGTCCATGAGCCATTTCCTGGTTTGTTTCTTAGCAGAATTACACAAAAACTATCAGACCGATTTCCATGAAACTCGTGGAGGGGTGTAGTATGAGCCAATTTAGAACCCAATCCAATGAAAAGGCCCGAGGGCAATAAACATGACCACCAAGTTCTCAGTCCTTCAACAGCCATGTTTGTAACATGGCAGCCAATCTTGCATTTCACTGTACATGGCACCCGTATCCTGTACATATGCAAATAAACCAACTTGAACTCGAATTTGAGGCATGTTTGTAATCAAAAAGGTCCTCCATGTTTGTAGTGCTGTACCTCTGCTGGTGATGCTCTCCTGGTTGACCTCGCTGAGGTGGGCCACGCTGCCCTGATTGGAGCCCGCACTCAGACTCTCTCCCTCCACGGAGTTCCAGCCAAACAGCGTTGCCTGGGAGATGGCAAACTGCTGCATGATGCCTGGAAGAGACAGAGGGAGGGAGGGACGAGCAGCGTTCAGTACAACGATGGAGATCTACGCAGAATCTCTAACCCTAACCCTTTTGCTCATATTAAGTGCTATAGCTTTTTGACTGTAAACATTTATTTTGAGCGAGCTAATCCCTTCAGTCCTGTTGTGAATTCCAACGTGATTGTTAAGCATTATCTATCTCTTTACATTATGAAATGTAGCCTAGTTTTGTAGGGACAGTGCACATCGATGAACGTGACTGTAAATTGAAGTTTCCAACTGCAGTTGCTGTATGTCCTCCAGTCTCTGGGTGTGGTTCTGACCTGCGGCGAAGCGGGCCTCCTTCTCCCCGTCGCTGAGGTCACTGTAAGCGTCGTTCTCCAGCCGCCTCTGCTTCTCCCGCTGCAGATTGGTACGGCCTGCGCCCCCCTCCGGCCCCGCGGATGGTATGCCCCAGCTCTGCCACTCGATCATGTGGGCCACCCGGCCCTGGGCCATGGCGGTGGGCTTGGTCACCTTGTCCTTCATGGACCTGGATACGCCTGCAAGAAGGAAGCGTAGTCGTAGAAACGACGTGTCAGAATATAGTCCCGTCTGGATGTGCCCCGCTTAGCGACCCCGGACAGCAGGGATAGGTGGAGGTTTTTACTACGAATGTTCTATTGATCCAGAAAACCCCACCCATCCCGGCTAACCCAGGTTGTAAAACAAAGGCACTCTCTGTGAGGAAGGAAAGCAGCCTGGCTCCCAAGTGAGGCTACAGGAAGTGAGATGGTCTAGGATGTGATAAGAGGAGCTAGGCTATTGGTCTTGAGACTAACATGCTGCGTGTGAATATGAATCTCGTTACGACTGGCTCCTATACTTCCTTCCTCTGATGCAGGTTTACAGGATGAACGAGCGTGGATGTGGTTCCCAGTGTCTTTCATCAAACCGTCTGTCTGTCCGTCAAGGCTAGATCACTTGGATAAAGGCTAACAGGTCAGTGCTAAGCAGTTGGGGAGTGAGTGAACAGCTTCAGTCATTCATCCCTCCTTATCACATAAAAGCTGAGCATTACATCAACTGTATCAGCCATTAAACATGGCAGAGTCATTAAGAAGGCACAGAACAGTCATCTTGGCTGTAAACACCAGACTGAAGAGGCACCACAGCACACAACTCTTCATTCAAATGCTAATTATATCGGAATCTAATGAGGGTACAATTGTATGGGGGGAGAAGAATGAAAATCAAATGAAACCAAGTGAGAGTAACGTGAACTGGGAACCTGTGCTGGGCTAAAAGCCTTTTCTCTCTAGAGAAATTACAACCGATTATCCCTGGGTTTTATGCTATATTATTAAGAAAACAAATATTCATATAATAGGTTTTAATTGGAGATGCAAATGTGATAGATGATGATAAAACGACGGTGTTGGGGACTTCAAAGTCATTCAAAGTCAAACAGCATAATAGAATAGCAATCAAATTCACTCCAATATCGTCACACACAAGAGCAACAACAACAACAACATCTACAACAACGCTACATAATACTGGTACTGATACTGGTACTGCTCTCCAACGAAGGACAACAACACACCGGTACTACTCTCCAATGAAGGACAACAACACACTATTAATGCCACAGTCAGAGGCATAACATGCCAGGCCACAACAATACACAATATCACCATTTCACAGTTAGAGAAACCCCACCACACTACAAAATAACTACTTTCCCACAACCACAACACAATAGAACTATAATTCCCAACACGCCTGTGGAGATGCTCAGTGTACTTTTAGCTTTCAGCTCAAAGTGAGAGGAAATAAAACATCTGAAAACCTGATTGGATTCCACCAATGAACCATGGGTCATTGATGTGCGTTGTCAATGGAGACAAGAAGTGGAACAGGTTGGGGGGGCACCCACAGGGGTTGCCATGTTGGCTCCATCTCAACCCCCTGTCTGGAGCCAACATGGAGTTGGTTTACCATCTACCAGGACAAACACACACCTGACACACCTGTCAGAGAGGACTTAGCCAGAGCTCCGATCCCGTAGGCGTTGGAGTTCCTCTTCAGACGAGGAAGGATGGACGTGGTGTCTTCCATAGAGAGCTGCAGAGAGGGAGGAGGGAGGAGGCAGAGAGGGAGGAGGGGGGAGGGAGGAGGAAGGAGGGAGGAGGACGTGGATGGAGATGTAGAATTGCAAGAAAAGAAAGAAATAAGGAGAATGGTTTGGTTGTTTGTACAGAGAGCCGGCCCATAGTGGGGTTGTTTCAGGGTTTGGATGGATGGGATAAGAAATAAGGATATTAAGATATCAATGACAGGGACATCATAGAAAAACTACAAAACTGACAGAAATAGAACACACACACACACACACACACACACACACCACATCCTTAACAAGGTCAGTTAGAGATAAATTACATTTTCTGTCATATCAGCATTTTGGGAAAACAGTGAATATGAAAACTTCCAGCACTGTCTGTAGCACAGGCCTGTGATTCACAGGATGACTGAGATGCGGATAGTAGCAATAGGCTACATTAGGGTTAGGGTTAGCCCTAACCCTAGCCCTAACCCTAACCCTAACCCCAATAGGCTGCATTAGGGTTAGGGTTAGCCCTAACCCTAACCCTAACCCTAATAGGCTACATTAGCCAGCAGGATGCGTATATAAGATACGTTTATTTTTACAGCATGTTATCTTCTATGAAGCCCACAGTACAGTAGATTAGCAAAGCTCTAAGATAGAGGGAGGGCGAGAGAGAGAAGGAGAGAGGGATGGTGGTAGAGAGAGAGAGAGATAGAGGGAGGGAGAGAGAGAAAAGGAGCGAGGGATGGTGGTAGAGAGAGAGAGAGAGAGAGAGAGAGATAGAGGGAGTGCGAGAGAGAGAAGGAGCGAGGGATGGTGGTAGAGAGAGAGAGAGAGAGAGAGAGAGAGAGAGAGAGAGAGATAGAGGGAGGGCGAGAGAGAGAAGGAGCGAGGGATGGTGGTAGAGAGAGAGAGAGAGAGAGAGAGAGAGGGAGAGAGGGAAGAGGGTGGTGGTGGTTATCTACAGAGAGAGCCAAGGCCCGTGATGGCAGGATGGAGGGAGAAGAGGAGAAGAGGAGAAGAGGAGGAGATTAGCATGGGACTTACATTGATTCCTTCCCAGGAAAACTCTGCACGGCCGTGCTGAGGGATGGGGGAGGAGAGGAAGAGAGGGAAGGGGAGGAGAGGAAGAGAGGCAAGGGGAGGAGAGGAAGAGAGGCAAGGGGAGGAGAGGAAGAGAGGGAAGGGGAGGAGAGGAAGAGAGGGAAGGAGACGCAGCAATGAAGAAAGGAGAAGAGGGAGAGGGACAGAGAAAGGGGAGGGGAGGAAGTGAGGAAGAAAGAAGAGGAAAAAAAAGTCAAGGAAGGAAGGAAGAAAAGATGAGGAGAAGTGAAGGAGGGAAGGGGAAAAGGAAGGAAGGATGGAAAGAAGTGAAATAATATAAAGGAAAGAACAGAGACGGAGAGTGAGGACATCAGACAGGAAGAGACTCTCCCGGTGGAGGAGGGAGGAGAGAGGGAGCATTGGTGCAGGGAAGGAGACGAGGGAATGAGAACACGACAAGAGGGGTGAAGGAGAGGAGCAGTGGGGGAGGCAGGGAGAATGGAGATCACCCCTAACAGTCTGACTGTCTTCACTTGACAGAAGCTCAACAAAGCTTTTAGAAATCAAAAAACGTCTTTCCTCCAAAATCAGGGAAGGACCTGATGGTTGTAACTGTTTTCGGGGGCGACAGTGAGTGCCCAGCAGTGAGTGTCACTAGCCTCCTCCTCCTCCTCCTCCTCCAGCCCCCACTGGCCTCCTCCTGTCTCCTACAGACCAATGACCTCTCTCAAAAATTACAGAACAACAGGTAAGCGACAGAAAAGTACTCAAAGACTGCTGGCCAGGTCCATAGCAGGGATGTCAGAGAGGACCAGACTGGCCCTGAGTTGCTAAGTACCGCTGCTGCTACTATTATGGTCTGTGTGCAGCTGTGACCTGATACAGAACATTTCTAATCTCTACGGCTGTGACCACTGCAATCCTGGAGCCTCAATTGTGACTGAATGTTAAATGAGATAGAGGTACAGATGAGTCTGAATAAAGTATTCAGGGTAAAATTCTTTCCAAATTTTACTCTCATTAGGGGCCTGATGTAAATTCAATGTGTGACTGTTCACTGCAACAGCGACTCTGTGAATCTAGAAATTATAATCCTGATTTATAAAACACCTCTGACTTAATTATTTGAATTGCCTAGACCAACCCAGCCAGCCAGCAGCCAGCCAGCCAATCAGCCAGTCAGCCAGCCAATCAGCCAGTCAGCCAGTCAGTCAGCCAGCCAGCCAATCAGCCAGTCAGCCAGTCAGTCAGCCAGCCAGCCAATCAGCCAGTTAGTCAGCCAGCCAGCTAGCCAATCAGCCAGTCAGTCAGCCAGCCAGCCGCTGAGTCAGTCAGCCAGCCAGCCAGTCAGCCAGCCAGCCAGCCAATCAGTCAGTCAGTCAGTCAGTCAGTCAGCCAGTCAGCCAGCTAGCCAATCAGTAGGTCAGTCAGTCAGTCAGTCAGCCAGTCAGTCAGCCAGTCAGTCAGTCAGTCAGTCAGACACCTCAGTTGGCACACATGGTTGGCGACGATGACGATGACGATGATGAAACACCATTTCTTTTTGACTGCACAAAATTGCGTTGACGGTGGAAGACACAGGACAGAGGATAGAAACGCAGAGGAGGGAACCGCCCTAGCAACCGCCCTAGAAACAGACCACACAGTTCCATATCAGCTAGGCAGTGGATTCTGGGAAGAGACCCCTCCCACTCCACCCTTCCCATAATGCACTGCTGTCCTGATCAGCCAACAGTATGCTTACTGGATGTCCAGACATCATGCTCACCACCCAAGCAGCCAGCCTGAGACAACTATGGCAGATCCATGATTCATAAGAGTGTGTGTTCACCTCAGATAAACATGGTGCTGTACTGTGTGGAAGTGGTCTTCAATGCTGTTGAACTGAGCCTGTGCTGTGTGTGTGTGTGTTTGTGTGTGTGTGTGTGTGTGTGTGTGTGTGTTCAGATCGCTGGCTGAACTGAAAAAGAAAAAAGCAACAACATAATATGGGGCGTGTTTGTGTGGAGGAGTAGGAGATGGATCGTTTTCGGTCCCCCGAGGGCTGAGAGATAGTACGCTGATGCCTCTGTCTCTGGGGAGCCTCACCAGTGGCCTCGGTGAGAAACCCAATACAACATAATCATAGAGAAACATTAAGTCATGGCGCTGGAGTGACTCTCATGCTCAGTTTCTCTGAAAGATATGAGAAAAATATGAAAGTGACGTTCCCCACCATGGCCATCTTGGCTCCCATTCGGGTAACAGGCAGCAGATGACCTGTCACGATGGTGAGAAATCCATGGATCTGTGATGGTGAGAGGGTTAGGGTGGGTGTTAAAATGGTTGCCTTACCTGCTCCCCATCCTTCCTGACAGGAACTGTGTCCACCGCTAGACAGAGAAAGATAAAGACAGAGAGAGAGAAAGACAAATAGAGATAAATGGAGAGAGAGAGGAGGGAGATGCTACTGTAAGCCTATGCAACCTTAATGCCATCTACATGAAGTTAAACTGACAGCTCTGTAGCATTTACACTGGCATTCACACAAAGCTCTAAAATTAAACTACACAATTATCTGCACCAACTGTTGACACAGTTGGGGTAAAATTAACATCTCATGGTAACACTTAGTTAGGAGTGAAGCACTGAAGGTGTGTAGAACCCTATTGTAATTGTTGGTTTACTTATTATTTTCCTTGACAGCCTCAAATAACTCTTGAAGTCCTCAACTAAAAATGCTGTAACTTGGCATGTCGCAACTACAGACCATGAGTAACTACGCCACAAAGACTCACCATGATTCGCCCATAGGTGGCGCTATAATAAGCAATTTAGCGTACAATGCTGCCATGTCCGCCCCAATTGACAACAAATTCTGAAACTTGGGAGACGTACTGTACGTCATTCTTCATGAGGAACACCTTTGCAACATGATCAGCATGATGGATTTGGCTGCAGGTTGAAAATTTGGCAAAACCTACAAAAAGTTTCTTCTCATAAACCGTAAGTCCGATCGTTCTGAAATTTCATACATATGTTTACGGTGCATGTCTCCCTATAGGGTATTCACAGCTAAGAGATCCAATCCAAAATTGCTTATCATTTTGTACATAATCTACAGACATGAAACTCAATGTACACGAATATGGCCCCACCATGTTGCAACACATCGAAGCATTTGCAGATTCGCCCATAGGTGGTGCTATAATGAGCAATTTAGCATACAATGCTTGCCATTTCCACCCCACTGGATGAAAATGTATGAAACTTGGTACACTTACGTCATTCCTCATGCGGAAAAAACTTGCAATTTGCCATAGTCTCTGCCATGATGGATTTGGCTGCAGGTTGAAAATTTTGGCAAAACCTACAAAAAGTTTCTTCTCATAACGTCTGATCGGTCTGAAATTTCACATGTATGTTTAGGGTGTTAACGGCTAAGAAATCCAATCCAAGGTGGCAGAGAAAATAGCATTCAAAAATAAAAAGAATTGAGCCACAAAGTTCAAGTGCTTATAATTTTGTACAGCAATAATCTAGGGACATTAAACTCACTGTAAATGTTGTCTCAAGTGTGGATACCTTTGTTGTATGTGTTTAAATGTGCTATATGTTTCTGTCCTGCTTTGCTTGTTTTGCCTTATTGTGTTTATACTTTTCTGTATGTTTTTAATGGTCACTATTGTTTTAATGTCTTGATCCTTCTTAGGTTGCTTTAACATCAGGCCAGGGACAACAGGTGAAAATTAGTTCGCTAATCCTGGCACATATACAATTGTAAAATTGTTGATTCATGTACAATGTCCCTGAATCAAATAAATCAATAAACTAAACTAAACTAAACTGGACAGGAAGAGGGCACTACCATGTTGCACCACGTCAAAGCATTTGCAGATTTGACATAGGTGGCGCTACAGTCAACAAATCAAAATGCAAATTTCAAAGTGCTGGCATTTCCACGCTGTGAGACAAAAATGTATGAAACCTGGTACACTTACGTCATCCCTCATGTGGAACAAATTTGCCATTTGGACCCATGATTGTTATGATGGATTTGGCTACAAAAAAATTCTTCTCATAAACCATAAGTCTGATTGGTCTGAAATGTCACAGGTATGTTTAGGGTGCGTCTCCCTATACTAAGAAATCCAATCCAAATGGTGGAGAAACTGGCATTCAAAAATTACATTAAAAAGAAAATTCAAAAATTAAACTCACTGGATACGAAGAAGGCACTACCATGTTGCACCACATTGAAGCATTTGTGTGCTTCTAGCACTTCCATGGTCAGTAACTTAGCCTCCACGCGCCGGTGGTGGGCGTGCAGGCGTGACGGGAGAACGTTATGCTCTATGTGCACAGCCACGCCCATCACGCTTTCATTGTATTTTCATTTTATGTTTTAACTCAAATTTGCTGTAACAGTTTGGCCTGTGGATGGGCTTGTTGCTGCGCTCGCTCGTTGCGGCTCATTCGTTGCTGCGTGCGCTCGCTGCAGTGTGGTCGTTGCAGTGTGGTCGTTGCAGCGTGGTCGTTACAGCGTGGTCAGTGTGGTCGTTGCAGCGTGGTCGTTGCAGCGTGGTCGCTGCAGCGTGGTCAGTGTGGTCGTTGCAGTGTGGTCGTTGCAGTGTGGTCGTTGCAGCGTGGTCGTTGCAGCGTGGTCAGTGTGGTCGTTGCAGTGTGGTCGTTGCAGCGTGGTCAGTGTGGTCGTTGCAGCGTGGTCAGCGTGGTCGTTGCAGCGTGGTCAGTGTGGTCGTTGCAGCGTGGTCGTTGCAGCGTGGTCAGTGTGGTCGTTGCAGCGTGGTTGTTGCAGCGTGGTCGTTGCAGCGTGGTCAGTGTGGTCGTTGCAGCGTGGTCAGTGTGGTCGTTGCAGCGTGGTCGTTGCAGCGTGGTCAGTGTGGTCGTTGCAGCGTGGTCGTTGCAGCGTGGTCGTTGCAGTGTGGTCGTTGCAGCGTGGTCAGTGTGGTCGTTGCAGCGTGGTCGTAGCAGCGTGGTCGTAGCAGTGTGGTCGTTGCAGCGTGGTCGTTGCAGCGTGGTCGTTGCAGCGTGGTCAGTGTGGTCGTTGCAGCGTGGTCAGTGTGGTCGTTGCAGCGTGGTCGTTGCAGCGTGGTCGTTGCAGTGTGGTCGTTGCAGCGTGGTCAGTGTGGTCGTTGCAGCGTGGTCAGCGTGGTCGTTGCAGCGTGGGCAGTGTGGTCGTTGCAGCGTGGTCGTTGCAGCGTGGTCAGTGTGGTCGTTGCAGCGTGGTCAGCGTGGTCGTTGCAGCGTGGTCGTTGCAGCGTGGTCGTAGCAGCGTGGTCGTTGCAGCGTGGTCAGTGTGGTCGTTGCAGCGTGGTCGTTGCAGCGTGGTCGTTGCAGTGTGGTCAGTGTGGTCGTTGCAGCGTGGTCGTTGCAGCGTGGTCGTTGCAGCGTGGTCAGCGTGGTCGTTGCAGCGTGGTCAGTGTGGTCGTTGCAGCGTGGTCGTTGCAGCGTGGTCGTAGCAGTGTGGTCGTTGCAGCGTGGTCAGTGTGGTCGTTGCAGCGTGGTCAGTGTGGTCGTTGCAGCGTGGTCGTTGCAGCGTGGTCAGCGTGGTCGTTGCAGCGTGGTCATTGCAGTGTGGTCGTTGCAGCGTGGTCAGTGTGGTCGCTGCAGCGTGGTCAGCGTGGTCGTTGCAGCGTGGTCGTTAGAGCGTGGTCGTTGCAGCGTGGTCGTTGCAGCGTGGTCGTTGCAGTGTGGTCGTTGCAGCGTGGTCATTGCAGTGTGGTCGTTGCAGCGTGGTCAGTGTGGTCGTTGCAGCGTGGTCGTTGCAGCGTGGTCGTTGCAGCGTGGTCGTTGCAGTGTGGTCGTTGCAGCGTGGTCATTGCAGTGTGGTCGTTGCAGCGTGGTCAGTGTGGTCGTTGCAGCGTGGTCAGTGTGGTCGTTGCAGCGTGGTCAGCGTGGTCGCTGCAGCGTGGTCGTTGCAGCGTGGTCATTGCAGCGTGGTCAGTGTGGTCGTTGCAGTGTGGTCGTTGCAGCGTGGTTGTTGCAGCGTGGTCAGTGTGGTCGTTGCAGCGTTGTCAGTGTGGTCGTTGCAGCGTGGTCAGTGTGGTCGTTGCAGCGTGGTCGTTGCAGTGTGGTCGTTGCAGCGTGGTCGTTACAGCGTGGTCAGTGTGGTCGTTGCAGCGTGGTCGTTGCAGCGTGGTCGCTGCAGCGTGGTCAGTGTGGTCGTTGCAGTGTGGTCGTTGCAGTGTGGTCGTTGCAGCGTGGTCGTTGCAGCGTGGTCAGTGTGGTCGTTGCAGTGTGGTCGTTGCAGCGTGGTCAGTGTGGTCGTTGCAGCGTGGTCAGCGTGGTCGTTGCAGCGTGGTCAGTGTGGTCGTTGCAGCGTGGTCGTTGCAGCGTGGTCAGTGTGGTCGTTGCAGCGTGGTTGTTGCAGCGTGGTCGTTGCAGCGTGGTCAGTGTGGTCGTTGCAGCGTGGTCAGTGTGGTCGTTGCAGCGTGGTCGTTGCAGCGTGGTCAGTGTGGTCGTTGCAGCGTGGTCGTTGCAGCGTGGTCGTTGCAGTGTGGTCGTTGCAGCGTGGTCAGTGTGGTCGTTGCAGCGTGGTCGTAGCAGCGTGGTCGTAGCAGTGTGGTCGTTGCAGCGTGGTCGTTGCAGCGTGGTCGTTGCAGCGTGGTCAGTGTGGTCGTTGCAGCGTGGTCAGTGTGGTCGTTGCAGCGTGGTCGTTGCAGCGTGGTCGTTGCAGTGTGGTCGTTGCAGCGTGGTCAGTGTGGTCGTTGCAGCGTGGTCAGCGTGGTCGTTGCAGCGTGGGCAGTGTGGTCGTTGCAGCGTGGTCGTTGCAGCGTGGTCAGTGTGGTCGTTGCAGCGTGGTCAGCGTGGTCGTTGCAGCGTGGTCGTTGCAGCGTGGTCGTAGCAGCGTGGTCGTTGCAGCGTGGTCAGTGTGGTCGTTGCAGCGTGGTCGTTGCAGCGTGGTCGTTGCAGTGTGGTCAGTGTGGTCGTTGCAGCGTGGTCGTTGCAGCGTGGTCGTTGCAGCGTGGTCAGCGTGGTCGTTGCAGCGTGGTCAGTGTGGTCGTTGCAGCGTGGTCGTTGCAGCGTGGTCGTAGCAGTGTGGTCGTTGCAGCGTGGTCAGTGTGGTCGTTGCAGCGTGGTCAGTGTGGTCGTTGCAGCGTGGTCGTTGCAGCGTGGTCAGCGTGGTCGTTGCAGCGTGGTCATTGCAGTGTGGTCGTTGCAGCGTGGTCAGTGTGGTCGCTGCAGCGTGGTCAGCGTGGTCGTTGCAGCGTGGTCGTTAGAGCGTGGTCGTTGCAGCGTGGTCGTTGCAGCGTGGTCGTTGCAGTGTGGTCGTTGCAGCGTGGTCATTGCAGTGTGGTCGTTGCAGCGTGGTCAGTGTGGTCGTTGCAGCGTGGTCGTTGCAGCGTGGTCGTTGCAGCGTGGTCGTTGCAGTGTGGTCGTTGCAGCGTGGTCATTGCAGTGTGGTCGTTGCAGCGTGGTCAGTGTGGTCGTTGCAGCGTGGTCAGTGTGGTCGTTGCAGCGTGGTCAGCGTGGTCGCTGCAGCGTGGTCGTTGCAGCGTGGTCATTGCAGCGTGGTCAGTGTGGTCGTTGCAGTGTGGTCGTTGCAGCGTGGTTGTTGCAGCGTGGTCAGTGTGGTCGTTGCAGCGTTGTCAGTGTGGTCGTTGCAGCGTGGTCAGTGTGGTCGTTGCAGCGTGGTCAGCGTGGTCGTTGCAGCGTGGTCAGCGTGGTCGTTGCAGCGTGGTCATTGCAGTGTGGTCGTTGCAGCGTGGTCAGTGTGGTCGTAGCAGCGTGGTCAGTGTGGTCGTAGCAGCGTGGTCATTGCAGTGTGGTCGTTGCAGCGTGGTCAGTGTGGTCGTTGCAGCGTGGTCGTTGCAGCGTGGTCAGTGTGGTCGTAGCAGCGTGGTCAGTGTGGTCGTAGCAGCGTGGTCAGCGTGGTCGTTGCAGCGTGGTCATTGCAGTGTGGTCGTTGCAGCGTGGTCAGCGTGGTCGTTGCAGCGTGGTCGTTGCAGCGTGGTCAGCGTGGTCATTGCAGTGTGGTCAGTGTGGTCGTTGCAGCGTGGTCGTTGCAGTGTGGTCGTTGCAGCGTGGTCAGTGTGGTCGTTGCAGCGTGGTCAGCGTGGTCAGCGTGGTCAGCGTGGTCAGTGTGGTCGTTGCAGCGTGGTCAGCGTGGTCAGTGTGGTCGTTGCAGCGTGGTCAGTGTGGTCAGCGTGGTCAGCGTGGTCAGCGTGGTCGTTGCAGCGTGGTCGTTTCTGCGTGGTCATTGCAGTGTGGTCGTTGCAGCGTGGTCACTTGAAGCTTGACCCTGTATAGCCGCTTGCGTCTTTTAATATTAACCACATAAAACTTCTACATAAGCCCTGTATATGACTTATATGTCAAGCTCAGTATATCAGCCATCTATTGAATTATGATAAGAATTATGTTCACATCATGCTATGTACTGTATTCAATTGTTTTGGCTAATTGTAGATAACTGATGTAACCAGTAAGAGTATCAAACACATCACATTACATTACAGTCATTTAGCAGACCTTTTTATCCAAAGCGACTTAGAGTAATGTTTAATGTGGGCTCACCAGAACTCACAAATGCATCTCCTTTCTAAACAAGCGACTAAGAGCAGAGGACCATCAAGTGCTGAAGCCACAGTGCAAGAGTAGCAAAATAAAAAAAACAATACTGTATGTGTTAAGAGGGAGGATCTGTATGTGTTAAGAGGGAGGATCTGTCTGTGTTAAGAGGGAGGGTCTGTCTGTGTTAAGAGGGAGGATCTGTGCATTTGTACATCACATTTGACTACAGAAAACACTGCTGTACTTTTTATAGATCTGTCAAAAACACTGTTGATCACGACTTGCTTTTAAAAAGATTACTGTAGCTGATATTGGCTTGGGTGGTGCTGCTCCAGCTTGGTTTCAGGAATACTACTTTCTTGAATTTGAAATTGAGAGTTTAACATGTTTTTTGAATGATTTTTCACGGTATACACGGTTACATTGTATGATCAAAACGGTGGTAGAGCAATTATCAGACTTTCTCAAAAGTGCTAGTTTTGTCAACGTTTTGATCTGAACCATTGTATATGATCATAAGTAACCTTAAAAATAGGGCTAAACATGCATTTTCCCTTTACTACTCCTTTAAATTAGCTCTTAATGCTAGTAAAACTGTGGCAGTGGCTAGTTGCAAAACTAGAATGGAGAAGTAAGACGCCTCCTTCCCTCCACTAGTCTGGGGGTCCACCTTGGGCAAGTGGTAGTACCCCCTAGCCCCCCTACCTGGGGTTACAGGAAAAAAACCCTGATGACATTACACCAAAAAGGAAGAGAGACCCGGCCCGGAGGAAGCCCGGGGCCCTCGTCTGGAGCCAGGCCCAGACGGAGGGCCCGCATGCGAGCGCCTGGTGGCCGGGCTTACCACGGAGCCCGGCCGGGCCCAGCCCGAATAAGCAACGTGGAAGCACCATCTCCTCCTCCATCGTCCCGTGGACCCACCACCCGCGGGAGGAATTGTCGGGGTCGGGTGTGCTGCCAACTAGGTGGCGGTGAAGGCGGGGGTCACCGACGGACCGGACCCGGGCGGCAAAGGCTGGCTCTGGGGACATGGAACGTGACCTCGCTGGGGGGGAAGGAGCCGGAGCTTGTGAGGGAGGTGGAGCGATACCAATTACACCTGGTGGGGCTAACCTCCACGCACAGCACCGGCGCCGGAACCAAACTCCTGGATAGGGGTTGGACCCTGTTCTTCTCCGGAGTTGCTCACGGTATGAGGCGTAAGGCAGGTGTGGCTATACTAGCTAGCCCCCAGCTGAGCGGCTCTGTGCTGGAGTTCACCCCAGTGGACGAGAGGGTCGCCTCCCTGCGCCTTAGGACTGTGGGGGGGGGGACTCTGACTGTGGTTTGTGCTTATGCACCGAACAGCAGTTCAGAGTACTCAGCCTTCCTGCAGACCCTGAGTGGAGTCCTTTTGGGGGCTCCTGCAGGGGACTCCAGTGTCCTACTGGGGGACTTCAATGCAGGCAATGATGGAGAAACTTGGAGGGGCGTGATTGGGAGGCATGGCCACCACGATCTGAACCCGAGTGGTGTTTTGTTGTTGGACTTCTGTGCTAGTCACGGTTTGTCCATAACAAACACCATGTTCGAACACAAGGATGCCCACAAGTACACCTGGCATCAGAACACCTTAGGCCGAAGGTCGATGATCGATTTCGTTATCGTATCATCTGATCTGAGGCCATGCGTTTTGGACACTCGGGTAAAGAGAGGGGCAGAGCTGTCCACTGATCACCATCTGGTGGTGAGCTGGTTTCGATGGCGGGGGAAACTTCTGGACAGACCTGGAAAACCCAAGCGTGTAATGAGGGTGAACTGGGAACGTCTGGAGGAAGAGCCTGTCCGGAGAGATTTCAATTGCCACCTCCGGCAGAGCTTCTCAGGCATCACTGTGGAGGTTGGGGACATCGAGCATGAGTGGTCGGTGTTCAAAGCCTCCATTGCTGAAGCTGCGGCTGGGAGCTGTGGCCTGAGGGCCATAGGTACCTCAAGGGGCGGTAACCCTCGGACACCGTGGTGGACAGCGGTGGTCAGGGAAGCCGTCCGACTGAAGAAGGAGGCCTTCCGGGATATGTTAGCCTGGGAGACCCCAGAAACAGTTGCAGGGTATCGACTGGCCCGGAGGGCTGCGGCTTCGGCCGTGACCAAGGCAAAGCAGCGGGTGTGGGAGGAGTTCGGAGAAACCATGGAGAAGGACTTTCGGTCGGCACCAAAGTGTTTCTGGAAGACCATCAGACACCTCAGGAAGGGAAAGCGGGGGACCATCCAAGCTGTATACAGCAAGGAGGGGACACTGCTGACCTCAACTGAGGAGGTTGTTGAGTGTTGGAAGGAGCACTTTGAGGAACTCCTGAACCCGACTAATCCACCCTCTATGAACGAGGCAGAGCCGGAAGATGATGGGGGGTCGTCAATGTCCTTGGAGGAGGTCACTGAGGTAGTCAAACAACTCCACAGTGGCAGAGCCCCAGGGACGGATGAGATCCGTCCAGAAATGCTGAAGGCGCTGGGTGTAGAGGGGCTGTCTTGGTTGACACGCCTCTGTAACATTGCGTGGAAGTCTGGGTCAGTGCCGAAGGAGTGGCAGACTGGGGTGGTGGTCCCCATATTCAAAAAAGGGGACCAGAGGGTGTGTGCGAATTATAGAGCAATCACATTACTCAGCCTCCCAGGGAAAGTTTACTCCAAGGTGCTGGAAAGGAGGGTCCGGCCGATAGTCGAACCTCAGATCGAAGAGGAACAATGCGGATTTCGTCCTGGTCGTGGAACTACCGACCAGCTCTTCACTCTCGCAAGGATCTTGGAGGGGGCTTGGGAGTTTGCCCAACCTGTCTACATGTGTTTTGTGGACTTGGAGAAGGCTTACGACCGGGTCCCTCGAGAGGTCTTGTGGAGGGTTATGCGGGAGTATGGGGTGAGGGGGTCCCTACTTAGGGCCATCCAGTCCCTGTACACCCAGAGCGAGAGCTGTGTCCGGGTCCTCGGCAGTAAGTCGTCTTCCTTTCCGGTGGGTGTTGGCCTCCGCCAGGGCTGCGCTTTGTCACCAATCCTGTTTGTGATTTTCATGGACAGGATATCGAGGCGTAGCCGGGGGGAGGTGGGTTTGCAGTTCGGTGAGCTGGGGATCACGTCACTGCTTTTTGCAGATGATGTGGTCCTGATGGCATCAGCTGCCTGCGACCTCCAGCACTCTCTGGATAGGTTCGCAACTGAGTGTGAAGCGGCTGGGATGAGAATAAGCACTTCTAAATCTGAGGCCATGGTTCTCAGCAGGAAACCGGTGGCCTGTCCGCTCCGAGTAGGAAATGAGTCCTTACCCCAAGTGAAGGAGTTCAAGTATCTGGGGGTCTTGTTCACGAGTGAGGGAACCATGGAGAGGGAGTTTGGCCGGAGAATTGGAGCAGCTGGTGCGGTTCTGCAGTCGCTTTACCGCACTGTTGTGACGAAAAGAGAGCTGAGCCAAAAGGCAAAGCTCTCGATCTACCGGTCTATCTTCGTCCCCACCCTCACCTATGGTCATGAAGGATGGGTCATGACCGAAAGAACGAGATCACGGATACAAGCGGCCGAAATGAGTTTTCTCCGGAGGGTGGCTGGGGTCTCCCTGAGAGATCGGGTGAGAAGTTCAGTCATCCGGGAGAGACTCGGAGTAGAGCCGCTGCTCCTTTGCGTCGAAAGGAGCCAGTTGAGGTGGTTCGGGCATCTAGTGAGGATGCCTCCTGGGCGCCTCCCTAGGGAGGTGTTCCAGGCGTGTCCGGCTGGGAGGAGGCCGCGGGGTAGACCCAGGACTAGGTGGCGGGACTACATCTCCGCACTGGCCTGTGAGCGGCTAAAGATTCCCCAGGCAGAGCTGGTTGATGCTGCTAGGGAAAGGGATGTCTGGGGCCCCCTGCTGGAGCTGCTGCCTCCGCGACCCGACCCTGGATAAGCGGATGAAGATGAAGAGATGAAGATGCTAGTAAAACCAAATTCATGATATTCTCGCGAGCTAGAAACATTAACTATGTTAATCTACAAATCTCTTCCTCTGATGGGTCTATAGAGAGAGTCACTGAATACAAGTACCTGGGTGTGTGGTTCGATGCTAAACTTACTTTTAAATGCTGTTTTTACATACTGTAATGTAATGTAATGTAATGTAATGTTTTTACATACTGTACCTAAAATCAATTTCTGGGGTCTCAGAAAAGTGAATTTTAATGTCCGATGCAGAAAAAAACTCTGACTTCGTCTGAATGGATTCCTGTGAAAGCCCCGTTGACCAATGAGATGGAGGGGGACGGGTGGGGGAGGGGTGGGGGAGGGGCGGGGCGGGGGAGGGGCGGGGGAGGGGTGGGGGAGGGGGGGTCAATTTCTTCACGAAGAGTCGGGACAAGAGGTAGCGATACGATACGTGTGGATTCTTGCAGCCGAAAACAGAACAGCGATGCGGCATAATTCCTGATGTGACTTGCTCGACTCGGCTGGAAAAAAATGGCGGAGTTCAGAGCGGAAGCAAACCTGACCTGGGCGGGACTATGATAATGCTCCTTGAACTACGTCACGAAAATGTCAGTAACAACGCAGAAAACTCTGAATGGCTTGTTGAAGGGTGGAGCTTCCAGGGCAGGAGAAAGTGTGCTGACCATAAACAAATGACTGGATTGTTTGATATCAACTTTTGTACATTGGTAGGACCATCAGAGACCCACATGTATACGATAAACACATTACAAAATTGATTTAGTATGTGCGGTGCCCTTTAAATTATATCGATAACCTTGCCTCCAAGCTGTGGCAGAAAATGGTCTTCTTGTACAGAAACAGGTCCAGTTTCCCCTTAGGGAAAAGGAAAAGGGTTCTGGAGGCAGTGTTCCTATCAGTCTTAGATTATGGTGATGTTGTGTACAGGAATGCAGCAGCCTCAACCTTAAAGCCTCTGGATTCAGTCAACCACTCTGCTATCAGATTTATTACAGGAGCTAAATATGACACTCATCACTGTGCACTTTATGATATGGTTGGATGGCCTTCTCTCACAGAGAGACAAAACTATCATTGGTATTTATTTATCTTTAAAACTCTTTACTGGAAAACACCTCTCTTACCTCTCACAGATGTTTTCTTGGAACAATGGGGGCTATTCTACACGATCAAGTGAATTGCTTTTACTCAAGTTTCCCCGGGCTTACACTGACATTGGCAAATCTTCTTTTTCTTTTAATGCCCCTCACTCCTGGAATGCCCTCCAATGCTTTTTAAAACTGGTCTCAATGTCAACATTTTCAAAATGTAAATTCATTATTACGCACCATTGTACAATACATTCTAATATTGAGTTTAACTGTTTTAGTTACTGTTTTACATATCCTCCTGTGTATCTGTCCTTTTATTGTTAGCTATTGTTTATGTATTCTTCGCTCGTCATCACTGTAAATGAGGGCAACCTCAGTGCCTCTCGAGCATATATAAAGGTTTAAATAAAATAAAAAATAAAAACTTCCTGACACATGAACATAAGGTTCCATAAGTTGCTTTGGATAAAAGTGTCTGCGAAATGACTAAAATGTGAATGCATCATATTCCATATTTCATTGTATCTTTTCTCTGAACAGACACAGAGTAAACTGAAATAAAAGCCCAGTTCATCAATGAGCCACTTGGTTCTGGGCAAACTCAGGTCCCTATCTTAATCAGAGGCAGATTTAGTCAAAGCTCTCATCTTTAAACAGCGCTGAGAGCACACTCCAAGGAATGTCATGGCCTTCTCCAGCCTCCTCCTCCACCTCCTCCAGCCCCCACTGGCCTCCTCCTGTCTCCTACAGACCAATGACCACGCCAAAAATTACAGAACAACAGGTAAGCGACAGAAAAGTACTCAAAGACTGCTGGCCAGGTCCATAGCAGGGATATCAGAGAGGACCAGACTGGCCCTGAGTTGCTAAGTACCGCTGCTGCTACTATTATGGTCTGTGTGCAGCTGTGACCATTTCTAATCTCTACGGCTGTGACCACTTTGATCCTGGAGCCTCACTTGTGACTGAATGCTTAATGAGATAGTGGTAGATAGGGGTAGATAGGGGTAGATGGGGGTAGATAGGGGCAGATAGGGGTAGATAGGGGTAGATGGGGGTAGATAGGAGTAGATGGGGGTAGATAGGGGTAGATAGGGGTACAGTAGATGGGGGTAGATAGGGGTAGATAGGGGTAGATGGGGGTAGATGGGGGTAGATGGGGGTAGATAGAGGTAGATGGGGTACAGTAGATGGAGGTAGATAGGGGTAGATAGGGGTAGATGGGGGTAGAT
This sequence comes from Borostomias antarcticus, assembly GCF_949987555.1. Taxonomy (NCBI): domain Eukaryota; kingdom Metazoa; phylum Chordata; class Actinopteri; order Stomiiformes; family Stomiidae; genus Borostomias; species Borostomias antarcticus. The sequence goes on from NW_028175733.1 coordinate 181,719, forward strand.
AGGGGTAGATGGGGGTAGATAGAGGTAGATGGAGTACAGTAGATGGAGGTAGATAGGGGTAGATAGGGGTAGATGGGGGTAGATGGGGTAGATGGGTGTAGATGGGGGTAGATGTCTGATTAAAGTATTGACTGCAGGCCAGTTCTCCTTTCTTCTGTGGCAATTTGGGGCTAAATTATTCAAGGCACCTTTTTGAGGGCGTGAGGGCTTACAAGCCTCGGTCTTTGAGAACAGAGGTCCGGTGTCTTCCTCTCCTCTGGGCCTTCTCTGGGCCTTCTCTGGGTCTCCACTGGGCCTCCACTGGGCCTCCTCTAGGCCTCTAGGCCTAGTCCCCACCATCAAGCACAGCATTGGGTCACTAAGCACGTGTGCTAAACTGAAACTACGCAACCTAGGGGTAATTTTTGACCAGGCCTTGTCTTTTAATCATCATGTCAGTCAGCTTACTCGTTCCTGTCTCTTCCAACTGAGGAACATAGCCAAATTAAGATCAGTTGTATCCAAGCCAGAACTGGAGATGATTATCCATGCCTTCATTGGACTGGACCGTCTACAAATTGTCCAAAATGCAGCTGCTCGACTTTTAACCAGGAGCAACAGAAGAGCTCATATTACGCCTATTTTAGCCTCACTGCACTGGCTCCCCCTGAAGTTCAGGGTACATTTTAAAGTGCTACTCCTCACTTTTAAAGCCCTTCATGGACAATCACCTGGCTATATCGCTGACCTCCTGTTTCACCACTCAACAAATCGGGCCCTCCGATCTTCTGATAAACTGCTACTGTCTGTCCCCAGGACCCACTTGGTGACTCGTGGTGATCGGGTGTTTCAGGCAGTTGCCCCTAAGTTATGGAACTCTCTCCCTATCTCGTTGAGATCTATAGAGTCCTGCGATAAAAAAAAAAAAAAAAAAAAAAAAAAAACAGCTGAAGACACTGCTTTTTAGACAGGCTTTTGGCTAGCCCTGATATGTCCCCTTCTGTCCCTCATGAGTTTCAAATTGTCTCCTTATGTTTTATTTTGTGCCTCTTTACCGGTTTTATTAATCTGTATTTGCTTTTATTGTTTTATTCGTCTGTATTTTACTTGTGTTATTTCATTCTGTATTGCTTTATTCTATTTGGTTATGTTGCACTTGTCTTAATTGGTATGCGGTTGTTTTAATTGTCTGCCACTATGTTCGATTTTACTGTAAAGCACCTTGTGATTGTGTATCTTGAAAGGTGCTATATAAATAAACTTTACTTACTGACTTAGTTACTCCTCTGGGCCTCCTCTGCTGTGAGCAAACAGAAGAAGAGTGGTGCCGGGCGCCAGTAGTTTTATTTTTTGGTTTTATATCAGCATATCACCGAGTCAACCCACAACCACACCCTTGATCTAGTGATTACTAAGGGCCTGACTATCACTGTCTCCTCTATGATTCATTTCTGCATCTTCTTCACTGCATTGGTTCCTAAAGTCAAAAGAAGTACTGAGCGCTTTATCAAGAAACGTTATCTTACCTCCGCAGTAGCCGATAGTTTTAGAGAAATAATGATCATAAACAATTTATCAACTCCAGAAGTGGGGCACTATTGAAGTCTTAGCAACCAGCTGTAACACCAGAGTAAGGGCAGCCTTGGATTCTGTAGCACCTATTAAACTGAAAAGGATCACAGGCAATCATAAAGCTCCATGGCAAAATGAGGAAACAAATCAACTAAAGAGAACCTGCAGAAGATCTTAGCGTATTTGGAGAAAGACCAAGCTACAGGTCCAGCATGATATTCTCAAAGAACATCTCTCTGCCTTTAATATAAAGCAATAAGAAATGCAAGGAAAGACCACTTTTCAAAATTGATATCTATCAACCGAAATAATTCAAGAGTGCTCTTCTCAACAATTGATAGCCTAATAAATCCTGCCGTAAAAACACCAGATAACCTGCTCTCTACCTCCAAATGTGAGGAATTTGCAGCTTACTTCAGAGATAAGATTACGAATATTAGGAGGAATATCACCCAGGAAAGGCCATGCGTCCCGTTCACAGATCCTCTTCCTCCATGTAATGGACATATGAGCGTGTTTACACTGGTGGACACAGAAATGTTGAGAAAAGAACTGTAGTATCCAAACTCAAATCCTCCACATGCCTGCTGGATCCCATCCCCACCGATTTTTTAAAAACTATTTTTGATTCTGTATCCTATGACATTTTAGCCATTGTTAATGACTCCCTATCTACAGGTATCTTCCCACCAACTGCTTTGGTGAGACCCTTTGCTGAAGAAAAACAACTTAGACACTTCAGTTGTTAGCAATTTTAGACCAATCTCCAACCTTCCCTTTTTGAGTAAAATTCTGGAAAAGATTGTTTTCCAACAGATTAATGATTTCCTAGCTACAAGTTCTACAGAAAGCTCTCTGTTCTCGTCCTCCTGGACCTGAGTGCAGCCGTTGATACTGTAGATCATGCAATCCTCATCAAAAGACTGGAGAAGAGGATTGGCCTCTCCAGTCCAGTCCTTAATTGCCTTAGGACCTATCTAACCGGTCGTGATTTCTTCGTTGTCCTCGGTGACCATAGCTCAGGAAAGATCCCTATGACCTGTGGGGTGCCCCAAGGATCGATCCTAGGACCTCTACTCTTCAGCTTGTACATGCTGCCCCTTGGCAGTGTCATCAGGAGGCACAACATTAGCTACCATAGCTACGCAGATGATACCCAACTCAATATTTCTGTAACACCCAGTAATTACAGCTTGATTGACTGCCTTGTCAAGTGTATTACGGATATAAATGTATGGATGACACATAATTTCCTCCAACTAAACCAGGACAAAACAGAAGTTCTGATCATTGGACAAAAAGCTGAAAGAGAGAAACTATCTGCACATTTAAAAACTCTGGAAATTGACACCAAATGCCAGGCTAAAAACCTATGTGTCATACTTGACTCAGATCTTAATTTCGAAAACCACAGCAGGAATATTACAAAGATATCTTTTTACCACTTAAGGAACATTGCTAAGGTGCAACCGTTTCTCTCTCAGGCTGACCGAAAGACTAATGCATGCTTTCATCACAAGCAGGCTGGACTACTGCAATGCTCTACTATCAGGCCTACCAAAGAAAGCAATCTCTAAACTACAAATGATACAGAATGCTGCAGCACGAGTCCTCACTAAGACTAGACGAAGGGCACACATCACACCAGCCTTAAAATCACTACACTGGTTACCTGTCAACTCTAGAATAGACTTTAAAATACTCTTACTAGTCTATAAATCTCTCCACAGTCACGCACCAGAATACATTTCAGACATGCTTGTTAGGTACATGCCCAACAGACCACTCAGATCTTCAGGTACTGAACTCTTAACAGTTCCAAAAGCCAGGACCAAGAAACACGGAAAGGCAGCTTTTAGTTTCTATGCCCCCAACCTCTGGAACACCCTGCCTAAGAACGGCCGAATCAATGGATGTCTTCAAGCGAGATCTCAAGATGTACCTTTTTGGCCTAGCCTACAATCACTAGCCAGGACCTTGAGACACAGAAAGGCAGCCTCCAACCTACCTGTGAATCAATCAATCTATCAATCAAAGCTTTATTTGTATAGCGCATTTCATACCCAGCGGCAACACAATGCGCTTTACAGAGAACAAGGGAGGTGGGCATACGACTCACTCTACATATTCCAGAGGGAAGCATAAAAACAGTAATCCCCCGGGGGCCAGATAAGTGAGCTGTAAAAACTCTTCCCTGACCCCTCTCAACAAGGCGATTGAGCAAGCTCCAGGAGTATGTTTGTCTACCAGCTAAGAACATTTATAAAGCAATACATAACATTAAATTACATTTCAGAGTATGGGAAGCTAAAAAAGCATCATAGGAGAGAGGACATCCTATGGACATGCTACGACATCCACAGCAGACACGGGGGTATCTATCAGACTCCGGGAGGTCTGCTGGTGACAGTGGGGCATCCACTGGAATCATTGGATCAATCAATCAATCAATCAATCAAAGCTTTATTTGTATAGCGCATTTCATACCCAGAGGCAACACAATGCGCTTTACAGAGAACAAGGGAGGTGGGCATACGACTCTACATATTCCAGAGGGAAGCGAAAAAACAGTAATCACCCGGGGGCCAGATAAGTGAGCTGTAAAAATTCTTCCCTGACCCCTCTCAACAAGGCGGGGAGCATGGCGCACCCTGGTCGCTCCGGGGAGCATGGCACACCCTGGTGGGGGACCGCGTAGCCCAGGACGCTGATTCAGGGTGGAAGGGGCACGAAGAGGTTATGGCCAGGGTGGGCGGGGTCGGCCGCAGTCTTCCTGGCCCGTTTCAGGGTCCTGGAGTTGTGCAGGACCAGGAGGGAGGGCAGGTTGCAGCCAATCACCTTCTCGGCAGATCGGATCACGTGCCAGATGGTGATGGAAGAAGTTAGAATGGACTCAATGATGTAGAAGAGTACCATGATTTTCTTTGGTAGTCCAAATTTCTTTCCAATTTTTTTCTTTCCTGGATCTTCATCATATTAATATAATGTCTATAATCTTTCCTATAATCTCCATCATATACTGAACCAGGCTGAACCAGGCCCTACTGAACCAGGCCCTAATGAACCAGGCCCTACTGAACCAGGCCCTACTGAACTAGGTCCTACTGTACCAGGCCCTACTGAACCAGGCCCTACTGAACCAGGCCCTACTGAACCAGGTCCTACTGAACCAGGCCCTACTGAACCAGGCCCTACTGAACCAGGTACTACTGAACCAGGTCCTACTGAACCAGGCTGATCCAGGCCCTACTGAACCAGGCCCTACTGAACCAGGTACTACTGAACCAGGCCATACTGATCCAGGCCCTACTGAACCAGGCCCTACTGAACCAGGTACTACTGAACCAGGCCATACTGAACCAGGCCCTACTGAACCAGGCCCTACTGAACCAGGCCCTACTGAACCAGGCTGAACCAGGCCCTACTGAACCAGGTCCTACTGAACCAGGCTGATCCAGGCCCTACTGAACCAGGTCCTACTGAACCAGGCCCTACTGAACCAGGCCCTACTGAACCAGGTCCTACTGAACCAGGCTGATCCAGGCCCTACTGAACCAGGCTGATCCAGGCCCTACTGAACCAGGCCCTACTGAACCAGGTCCTACTGAACCAGGCTGAACCAGGCCCTACTGAACCAGGCCCTACTGAACCAGGCTGAACCAGGCCATACTGAACCAGGTCCTACTGAACCAGGCCCTACTGAACCAGGCTGAACCAGGCCATACTGAACCAGGTCCTACTGAACCAGGCCCTACTGAACCAGGTCCTACTGAACCAGGCCTCACTGAACCAGGTCCTACTGAACCAGGTCCTACTGAACCAGGCTGAACCAGGCCATACTGAACCAGGTCCTACTGAACCAGGCCCTACTGAACCAGGTCCTACTGAACCAGGTCCTACTGAACCAGGTCCTACTGAACCAGGTTAATATTGAGTTGATGGAACAGGCCCCATGGTTTGGTCCCAGATCCATGTCCTCCCTCTCAACCTTACATCCTACTATTAGAGTTTTGTCCCCTCTGTTTATAATCTGTCTGTAAAACATTTTATATTTTTTATCATTCAGCAGCGGCTGTTATCCAAAGTGACTTACGAATAAGTATGTGTCTAGAGTAAGTGGACTGACTGTACATCCCAACATATAAAAGATATACTCCCCCCAAACAAATACTGTAAATGAAGGGTCTAGGAATCAGACCCATGTCCGTGTCAGACGGCCTAATCACTTATGGTAACACCAGATGTCAGTGAACATAATGACTGTTTTCAATGCTTAAAAACACATAGATCACAGATCACAGATCAGCCAAAACTGATCACACAGATCACTAACCCTAACAGGGAAACAGCTCAGCCAAAACCGCACAGTGACAAAAAATCACACTATGTTGTCACAGCTCCTGCCGAGCATAGCTACCCCAGAAAGCCAAGATGTGTGTGTGTGTGTGTGTGGGGGGGGGGGGGGGGTGCATGCATGTGTGTCAGGAGCTGTTGTTGACCCCTATTTAAAGTAAACCTTTCTTTGGTCAGGCAAGACATCGCCCTCTCTCCATAACCTGCCATGGTCATGTCTATATATAGCCTGTAACAATGGATGCTTGTTTTCTCAGAAGAAACACACAGGTCAGCTCTTGCTTGATGCCAATCACACGGGATGATAAACACACAATAGTCAGGTGGATCTGGAGGTAGTTCAGGATGCACTAACAATGGAGGATCAGACCATTCATATGTTTATGTTAACGTGAAGGGTTGTTGTTTTCTGCTTCCATTAGTAGAGAAGCATAGAGGTCACAGGTCACATAGAGGTCACACAAGACCTTGGCGTTTTGACGAGAGAGAGAGAGAGAGAGAGAGAGGGAGAAAGAGAGAGAGAGAAAATGGAGAGACACTCCCTAAAAGCAAACAAGCAACCCCAGAATGTTTTCGTTGTATTTTGGTACAAAATACAACACACACACAGCCTCCATCCCTAGATAGCACTTCCACAGTCTCATCCATCTCCCTGTAGCTGGGATGGCTTTTCTTCCCCTGCCTGGAACATATGCTGCGCGCCTGGCCGGCTCAATGACAATCAAAGGTCAAATTTTCCTCCCTTTATTTATTTAATTCAGCCCCAGTCAGCAGAGCTCTGTTTGTCTTCAAGAGGAGCGGTTGAAAGAGAGGGCAGTCTTTCTCTCCTCCTCCTTTCTCTCCTCCTCCTCCGTGTTCAGTCTTTCTCTCCTTCTCCTTTCTCTCCTCCTCCTCCGTGTTCAGTCGCTTCACTGCTGTGCAGCACCACAGGCACATCCAGCTTTATTGAGCCGCGTTAACGGGTTAGGGTTAGCTAGTTAACGGATTAGTTAGGGTTAGGGTTAGCTAGTTAACGGGTTAGGGTTAGGGTTAGCTAGTTAACGCATTAGGGTTAGTTAGGGTTAGGGTTAGGGTTAGCTAGTTAACGCATTAGGGTTAGTTAGGGTTAGGATTAGCTAGTAAAGACGTTCTTCACCCCGGAGTCACTGAGGGAGGGTCTTAAGCTGATACTGTTTGGTTTTACTGCACCTCATCCCATCTTAGGCGATTACTGCACCTCATCCCATCCTAGGCGATTACTGCACCTCATCCCATCTTAGGCGCGCCGCTTCGCCACTTTTTAAGCTAATTTTATGTTAGCTAAGTGTGTGTTGTTGTTTTTTTTAGCTAAGTGTGTGTTAGTTATAGTAAGTAAGAACTGTTAAAAACATTAGAAGCCTAATTTGTAACGTCATACAAACATCACATTTTTGGAACACAAATATAACTAACGTTGTTTAAGGTGTTGTTTCGTGCTAGCTGGATGTTAGCTAAGTGTGTGCTATCTAAGTGTATTTTATCAAGGTCTGTTAGCCTATGTTTATTTTCACCTAAGTGTGTTTTTAGTAAGTAAGTAGTAAGTGTGTGTTTTAGCTAAGTGTATTGAGGTGTGTGTTAGCTAAGTGTGTGTTTCTAAGTGTGTTTTTAACTGTTTGTTATCCAACCCAGCTGTGCTACAGTAGCTAGCCACCAGCAGCGTTTGCAACCCTTTGCAGACTTGACCTACATGTGCCATGTAGGGCTCACACCTGGCTCTGCCCCGACCGGTTGTGACTCATCCAATGCGGGTCATACTCCAGCTGAGTGTTTGCGTGTGTGTGTGTGTGTGTGTGTGTGTCTGCGTGCACATGCGTGTTTGTTTTATACCCCCTAACCTGAAATGCACTGCTGCTCCATTCAATTTATCACACCCAAATGTGACGCACTCTGAGAGAGAGAGAGAGAGGGAGAGAGAGAAGAGGGTTCACAATTGTCTCAGACACACAGCTCGCTGTGACCTTAGCATTGTACCAGTGCTAAAGATCAGTTGAACAGGAACACACACGCATGCACAAATACACACGCGCACACACACACACACACACACACACACACACACACACATACACATAGTCCATTTCCTCATCTCTCTCTTTCTCTATAATGTAATTCAGTGGGTCAGCTCTCGTTCTCTCTGTTTTTTCTGGACTACCAGTACACCATGCACTACCGGTACACCATGAACTACCAGTACACCATGGACTACCAGTACACCATGGACTACCAGTACACCATGAACTACCAGTACACCATGGACTACCAGTACACCATGCACTACCAGTACACCATGGACTACCAGTACACCATGGACTACCAGTACATCATGGACTACCAGTACACCATGGACTACCAGTACACCATGCACTACCAGTACACCATGGACTACCAGTACACCATGGACTACCAGTACACCATGCACTACCAGTACACCATGCACTACCAGTACACCATGGACTACCAGTACACCATGCACTACCAGTACACCATGGACTACCAGGACTACCAGTACACCATGGACTACCAGTACACCATGGACTACCAGTACACCATGCACTACCAGTACACCATGGACTACCAGTACACCATGGACTACCAGTACACCATGCACTACCAGTACACCATGCACTACCAGTACACCATGGACTACCAGTACACCATGGACTACCAGTACACCATGAACTACCAGTACACCATGGACTACCAGTACACCATGCACTACCAGTACACCATGCACTACCAGTACACCATGGACTACCAGTACACCATGGACTACCAGGACTACCAGTACACCATGGACTACCAGGACTACCAGTACACCATGCACTACCAGGACTACCAGTACACCATGGACTACCAGTACACCATGGACTACCAGTACACCATGGACTACCAGGACTACCAGGACTACCAGTACACCATGGACTACCAGGACTACCAGTACACCATGCAGACGCTGCACAGGCTTTCACATCACCCCTCTTTTTATCTCTCCTTTCACCTCATCTCCAGTGTGAACATTGTAAACAGCCTCTACCATCATATTTCAGTCTCTCATTCTAATTCACGCACATGCGCACACACACACACACACACACACACACACACACGCACGCACACACACACACACACACACACACGCTCAGGCAGCTTTCCCTTTGCACACATGGACGCACAGCAGCACAGCCTGACACGCATGTTGAATCCCAAATATGAACGCCTCGCTCTCTGTCCACCCCCCCCCCCCCCCCCCCCCCCCCCCGCCTCGCTCGCTCGCACGCACGTCTCTGTCCCCCCCCACCCCCCCGCCTCGTTTGCACACACGTCTCTGTCCCCCCCCACCCCCGCGCCTCGCTCACTCGCTCGCACGTCTCTGTCCCCGCGCCTCGCTCACTCGCTCGCACGTCTCTGCCCCCCCCCTGTCTCTCTCTCAGAACCTCAGCCGGAGAAAGAAAGAAAGAGACACCATCATCTCGCCTTGCTCTCTGAGCATCCCTCTACCGGCACATCTCCATAGAAACGCACCAGCCCGGCGACAGAGACAGACCCCCCTTCACACTTCAGCTGTTAAGAGTACCCCCCCCCCCCCCCACACACACACACACACCCTCTCTATCTCTCTCCCTGTCACAGGGGAAGCGCAAACGGGTAAAAGACAGGCTCTTACTGATGGTCCTGGAGCCGATACAGCCCATGGTGTCTCACTGAGGCTCTGGAAGCACCACGCTTTCACCGCGCATTCTCTCCTCTCTCCTCTTCTCTCTCTCCTCTTCTCTCTCTCCTCTTCTCTCTCTCCTCTTCTCTTTCTGCACCCCAGTCCGTCTCCGCTCTGCCCGTTATGTGTGTGTGTGCGCGCGTGTGTGTGTACTCATTGCTCACTCTCTCTCTATCTCTCTCTCTCCTGCTCTGCCACTCTCTCTCTCTCCTGCTCTGCCACTCTCTCTCTCTCTCTCTCTACCTTCGTCATTCTCTTGCTGACACACACACACAACACAGTCACACACGCACCCACACACACACACACACACACATATTGAGACCAGTCTGGGGCTTCCAGTTCAGTCAGTAAGTCAGTGTGTCTGAAAGAAGGATTGGGCCAGAGGATATATATATATATATTCTTTCTTTACACCTTCGCATCACATCACAGCTGAACCATGTGAGCTTGGACATACTGCAGTGTATCTGTAGCCTTATATTAACCTGCTTAATGTCAGTGTATTCATCTGTTTGCAATACATGATATTATCTGAAGTCATGATATTCCCATAACATGAATCTTGAATATGACATTCCCCAGTATATCAAGTAGATTAACTCTCTCATGATTAAATGTGGAGGACCGTGTAAGAACCCTTAAACTCTCTCTCCCTCCTTTTTCTCCTTCTCCCTCTCCTTTTTCTCCGACACCTCCCCCTGTCTGTCTTAATGCCAGTCTTCTTTAAACCCCAAGTCAAATCTTCCACTCGGACGGGCGACCTTGCCCTTCAAAGCTTGCAGCTTTAGCGTTGTTCTAGCAGTCTGGGCCTGCTATGTCAACAGCAAAACAAACCAAAACAATGCCCTCCGTGTGCACGTCTAGAGAAAAACAAGATATACAATTATGTACATTTTCACAATGAGAACGAGGGACAGATGGAGTGAACGAAAAAGGGAGCTTGGAGAGAGAGGAGTGGAGAGAGGGAGAAGGCTTGAGTCATGTAAAGGAGGGGGAGGCTGAGATGATCAAATTAGTATTCCAGGAGAGAGGGGGGCGGGGTGAATAGAGAGAGGGGGGCGGGGTGAATAGAGAGAGGGGGGCGGGGTGAATAGAGAGAGAGGGGGAGGGGTGACCGGGAGACACGGCCGGGGAAGATGCTTGTGTGCCCGCATACAGAAACAAATGCACAAGTTTCTATTTATAGATTGCGTGCGTGCGTGTGTGTGTGTGTGTGTGTGTGTGTGTGTGTGTGTGTGTGTGTGTGTGTGTGTGTGTGTGTGTGGCAGGCTGGCTGGCTGTGTTTCTAGAGTACTAGCCACTGTGCGTCCAGTATCGGTATGTGACTCATGAACCATGTGATGTGTGAACATATAACTGCATGTTTGTCTACTCGTGTGCCACACCATATGTGAGTGTGTGTGTGAGTGTGTGTGTGCGTGTGTGTGTGTGCGTGCGTGTGTGTGTGTGTCAGTGACAAGGGTGGGGGTCATTGAGAGGTGATCACAAAGAGAGATGCCAAGAGCAGGGAGTGATGGGTTATCCTATTCTTGGCTTTGATTGGACAATCACATGACAGCCACCCTCCACCCCTTCCTCCCCCAACCTTTACAGGTTTGTTTCCCTTGGCGATGATCGATTATTTTGGGATGGAGCGGAGCAAGTCAAAACAGAGTTTATTTACTCTCCAGCCTTATTGGCTGGGCAGATCCCATCACCCGCGGTGACCACGGTGACGGGTCTGGATTGCCTGGTGACGTCGTTAGATAAACATGGAGCAGAACGGCACAGAGACGGGGGTGAGGTGGTCCCCTGGAATCAGACTGAGGGACTAAAGACCCCCCTCAGGTCCTGTCATATTAAAATAGTATTTCAGGGAAACTGTTCTTAGTGTAATCAAGCCTTTGGCCTGTATATGCAGTAGGTGGATCTAAAAAAATTTGAATATTGTGGAAAAAAATTAAATATTTCAAGCCTTTTTGTTTTAATCTTGATGATTACAGCTTATAGCTCATGAAAATCAAAAATCCAGTATCTCAAAATATTTGAATAAGACCAATCAAAAAAAAGGATTTATAACACAGAAATGTCGACCTTCGGAAAAGTATGTTAATTTATGCACTCAATACTTTGTTGGGGTTCCTTTTGCACAAATTACTGCATCAATGTGGCTTGGAGACAATCAGCCTGTGGCCCTGCTGAGGTGTTCTGGAAGTCCAGGTTGATTTGATAGCAGCCTTCAGCTCTTCTGCATCGTAGGCTTAAGGACAGGAGGTGGTTAGAGGACAAATCTACTCATTCATCAGAATCCCAGTGAAGATGTGACCCTGTGGACTCTTGGTGGAGAAGCTGGTGCTGAGTCGTTGTACTGGGACATCAGGAGACATTTTTGACACAATTGAGCTGGTCTAGACAATGGGATATCTGGCAGTCTGGAGGATGAAAGGAAATAAAGAGCTAATCTCGGATAACCTCAATGGAGTCAGCTACTGGGCTGCTGCTTCTGCCTCTTCTTGACATGGTGAGGTGTGGGTGATGGGAATAAATACTGGCAGCAACTTCAGAGAGTGAGGGAGAGAGAGAGAGAGAGAGAGAGAGAGAGAGAGAGTGTGTGTGTGTGTGTGTGTGTGTGTGCGCGCGCGCGCTGCTCACTTCTGTGTGTAAGTGTGCAATAAGTGTGTGGATAATTGTGTGTGTGTGTGTGTCCGTGTGTGTGTGTGTGTGCAAGGAACATGTGTGTGCAAGGAACATGTGTGTGTGTGTGTGTGTTCTATGATTCAGAACCTCTCACCCTCATCCATGAATCGATCTGCGTCCAATGTTCCTCCCTTCCCAGCCTGTCAACCTCTCTTCACATGGAGGGTTAGGGTCTGACTAGCGAGGCAGCTGAGGGCCCTGGGTTAGGGTTAGGGTTAGGGTCTGACTAGCAAGGCAGCTGAGGGCCCTCGGTTAGGGTTAGGGTTAGGGTCTGACTAGCGAGGCAGCTGAGGGCCCTGGGTTAGGGTTAGGGTTAGGGTCTGACTAGCGAGGCAGCTGAGGGCCCTGGGTTAGGGTTAGGGTTAGGGTCTGACTAGCGAGGCAGCTGAGGGCCCTGGGCCTTGACAGCATACATGATGTGCCGTGGGAAGACAGTAAATGGTAAATGGACTGAACTTATATAGCGCTTTTATCCAAAGCACTTTACCATGGCCTCTCATTCATCCATTCACATGCACATTCACACATCAATGGTGGCCAGCTGCCATTGGGAGCAATTTGGGGCTCAGTGTCTTGCTGTCTTGCTCAAGGAGACTTCAATATGTGGACAGGAGGAGCCTGGAATCGAACCTCCGACCCTGTGCCTCTGCCTCTCTACCCCCTCTCTTCCACTCTCTCCTCATCCCCTTCCTCCATCCTTCTCTCCCTCCATCCATCTCTCCCTTCATCTCCCTCCATTTCTCAGACCTGAAAGGCCAGACTCCACGGCGCGGGAGTACACGTCCAACGCACGGACCCTGAGGTCAGTCATTGGATGAGCCGTTCTACCTGCTGAGCCACAGCCACCCCACTAGATTTATAGGATGTTTGTTTGGAGTTATCCTACTGCAGGATCTCCAGTAACTGCTCAAGTTATGGTGGTGAGAGAAGGACAGTAGCCTACACTGCCACTTATTGGTCACGTGCACTCTGGGCATCGGTTTCTGGGTGTCAAATACCCCACAGAATGAATGGATGCATTTCAGAATAAACCAGTGAGTGAGTGAGTACAAAAATATAAATGAATAAATAAATTAAAGCTAATGAATGATTGAATGAATAAGTCAATTAATTAATTAATGAAAATATGATGAACAACAGTCACCAAAATTATCCTCAGCAAAAGTTTCTACTAACATCCCCCTGACTGGTGGCTTGCCAGCTGTGTAACATGCACTAAGCTGATTAGTTGGCCATAGGGCAGCTCAAGCCAGGAAAGCTATTATCATGTTTGCTGGAAGAACTAAAGATGCCAGGATCTCTCAGAAGAAAGATGGCCCAATCACTGAGAGCCAGCAGCCCCTTTGGGTCAAATATTTATGTGATTGTCTCTGCTGTGACACCAGCCATAGCCTATAATAATTTCTATCCCATGGCCAAATGTAATGCCATAAACTTATCCCAGACAATTCGTGTAATTTTGATTGTGTGTTGTGTTTGATAGCAGTACTGCAAGTAATCAGTTAGCTAAATGTATTGCAAAATCACTTTCTCTTCGATAAACTCTTTTGAAGTGGTAAAAACAGCGCCCTCTGGATCATGGATGTGCTCTGGATCATGGATGTGCTCTGGATCATGGATGTGCTCTGGATCAGCTCTGGATAGCCACGCCTCCGTTTCCTGTTCGACAGGAAGGGACAAGTGTTTACGGCTTTTCAAGATGGCGGCGGGAATGTATTTAGAGCACTATCTGGACAGTAAGAATTTCCCTTTCAATGTATTTCAGATGAAATTATAGCAAGATTGAAACTTCTACTGGGAAAATAAACATTTATCCTGCCCAAGTGTCCTAGCATGAGACATGGCGTGAATATGAAGCCAGGCAGAGAGTTGGCGCGAGACATTCAGCTAACGTTAGCTTGCTGGCTAGCTGGGGCTAGGGTTAGGGTTAGCTAGCTGGCTAGCTGGGGCTAGGGCTAGGGTTAGCTAGCTGGCTAGCTGGGGCTAGGGTTAGCTAGCTGGGGTTAGGGTTAGCTAGCTGGCTAGCTGGGGCTAGGGCTAGGGTTAGCTAGCTGGCTAGCTGGGGTTAGGGTTAGGGTTAGCTAGCTGGCTAGCTGGGGCTAGGGTTAGCTAGCTGGGGTTAGGGTTAGGGTTAGCTAGCTGGGGCTGGGGTTAGGGTTAGCTAGCTGGGGCTAGGGTTAGGGTTAGCTAGCTGGCTAGCTGGGGCTAGGGCTAGGGTTAGCTAGCTGGCTAGCTAGGGTTAGGGTTAGCTAGCTGGCTAGCTAGGGTTAGGGTTAGCTAGGGTTAGCTAGCTGGCTAGCTAGGGTTAGGGCTAGCTAGGGTTAGGGTTAGCTAGCTGGCTAGCTAGGGTTAGGGCTAGCTAGGGTTAGGGTTAGCTAGCTGGCTAGCTAGGGTTAGGGCTAGCTAGGGTTAGGGTTAGCTAGCTGGCTAGCTAGGGTTAGGGTTAGCTAGCTGGCTAGCTAGGGTTAGGGCTAGCTAGCTAGTAACGGACTTGTGTATTATTATTATTAGCTGGCTGGCTAGTAACGGACTTGTGTATTATTATGAATGCATTCTTATCTTGACTAGTTAGCTGGTAAACGGCTCGGTCACTAGGTAGATAATATTAAGGTAGCTCATATTAAGGTAGCTCATATTAAGGTAGCTCATATTAAGGTAGATCATATTAAGGTAGCTCGTATTAAGGTAGCTCATATTAAGGTAGCTCATATTAAGGTAGATCATATTAAGGTAGCTCATATTAAGGTAGATCATATTAAGGTAGCTCATATTAAGGTAGCTCATATTAAGGCAGTGACGATTCTTGCGGCGGCCGGAAGTACAGATTTCAAGCATTATAGCCATAAATACCTTCGGGTTGGTTAACGTTAGCACTATGTTTTGAAAGCAGAATTTACCAAAACAAGATGCAGCGCTGTTAGGGTTAGGGGTTAGGGTTAGCCCTTTTCAGTCCTGTTGGGTTAGGGTTAGGGTTAGCCCTTTTCAGTCCTGTTAGGGTTAGGGTCAGGGTTAGGGTTAGGGTTAGTAAGGGTTAGGGGTTAGGGTTAGCCCTTCTCAGTTCTGTTGGGTTAGGGTTAGGGTGGGTTAGGGGTTAGGGTTAGAGGGTTAGGGTGGGTTAGGGTTAGGGTTAGCCCTTTTCAGTCCTGTAGTCGCATGCTCGCTCATTTCAGACAACAGTCCTTTCACCCTCCATTCACTTCGCCGTCAAAATAAATCGGTGTCGGCCTATTTAGGAGAGGCGCTCATATTTACAAGTGTCAGATAAACATGAAACTTCACTCGCCTAAGCAAACGGGTCTATTTAAACAAATGCTGGGTTTTGAAGCCTCGGCGCTTCCATTAAATAACTTATTTAGACGCGTTCGGTCCGAGTGAATTTATTTTTCCGAGGTAGTCTTCTGTGGCACCACCAATATGAGCGCCTCTCCTAAATAGGCCGACACCTATTTATTTTGACAGCGAAGTGAATGGAGGGTGAAAGGACTGTTGTCTGAAATGAGCGAGTATGCGACAACAGGACTGAGAAGGGCTACAGCGCCGTAAGAAGCTGGGACGTCTGAGCCCAGTATTAATGTGTGATTATATCTGTTGAATGACACGACACATGATGTGTTGTGTATCCTAGGCATTGAGAACCTCCCTTTTGAGCTACAGAGGAATTTCACGCTCATGAGAGATCTTGACCAGCGGACTGAAGGTAAGGTTCGTGGACTGACACACACAACCGGCACCTTGACAAAGACCTGTGGTGCCTTTTGTTGGCATTGTTAGAAAAGTGTGTGATAGCTAAATCTGTCTTTGTCCCTCCTTAGCGTGCTCTTTCACTGCAACATCTCTCCCTGTGTTTCTCCCTTCATCTCTTCCTACCCGTACTTCCTCCTGTTTCTGCCTCTCTACCCCCTCTCTTCCACTCATCCCCTTCCTCCATCCCTCTCTCCCTCCCTCTCTCCCTCTCCCTCCATTTCTCAGACCTGAAAGGCCAGATAGACTCCATGGCGCGGGAGTACACGTCCAACGCACGGACCCTGTCCTCAGAGCAGAAGCTGTCTTTGCTCCGGGAGATCCAGCAGTCCTATGGCAAGTGTAAAGAGTTTGGAGACGACAAGGTGCAGCTGGCCATGCAAACCTATGAGATGGTGAGTCAGTTTTAGTTGGTCTAGCTTAGAGGGGGTGGGTTGGTTTTAGTTATCTAATCTTACCTAGAGAGGGGGGTTAAGTTTGAGATGGTCTACCTAACCAGAACCTAGAATTCAAACTATGAACAGACGGAGTCCATGGTGCTGTCTTACCCAGTGCTA